>NC_133324.1:427517013-427697013 GCF_042186555.1 Aquarana catesbeiana | reverse complement strand
TGAGTACTCAAATGAAAGTGCACGAAACACCACTTTACATTGATTAAAGTGCATTTATGTACAGATTTCCACTTCTCCTTTACATTTGCTTATAAGCACCGCCCCCTCCCTCCCAATAATGTCTGCAAGGACAAGGGGAGGCAGACGTTCCCTTGGTACTGTAAGTGGGCCAGCAACAAATGTGTCAACAGGGAAAGGTGGACGTGGTGGTCAGTCCTCAGGCAGGGCATCATTTCCTCTGTTTAGTGAGTTTGCCTGTGCTATCCAGCCACAGCATGCAGAGGAGGTGGTGGACTGGCTTACTAAACCTTCCTCATCCTCCTCATCCTCTGTCACGCAAGTAGAGACAAGTGTGCAGTCCCCTGCAGTTGCCAGAATGGATAAACCTGCCTCCTTGTCCACATCTATTCCTGCCATAGCCCCAACATCAGCCATTGAGGAATCAGCTGAGTTTTTTGACCACAGCATCAGCCACTTGCTCCTTGATGATGCCCAGCCATTACTTGATTCAGATGTTGGTTCTGAGGTTGAGGATGACAGGAACGTGAGCCTAGAGAGAGGGGTGGACACTTGTAGACAAATTGGCATCCATGTTCCCCCAGCCACAGTGTATAGCCAAGTTGTCTCCAGTGGTAATGATGATGATGGAGGAGATGGAGATGATGATGAGGTCACTGATGCGACTTGAGTGCCAGATAGAGCAGAGGAGGAAACTGAAGGTGAGGGGTCACAACCCCAAGGATGCCGACATCAAGAAAGAGTAGAGAGCAGCCACCCTTTTCCATCACATTCTGCAGCTGTTCTCTCGGCCCACTCCCCAAAGCTCAGCTGTTTGGGCCTTTTTCAGCACATCTGCAACAGATCGCACTGTTGCTATCTATAAACTGTGTCTCAGGCACATCAAACGTGGCAAAAACACCAGCCATTTCGGTACCAAATGCTTAACAAGGCATTTCACGTCCAACCACAACTGCCCTTTGGCAAGAGCACCTAAAAGCCACACAAAAGGGGCACAAATCTGTCCCTCCTCCTCCTCCTTACCCACGTCACTCTGCCCCTGTTACACCGAGTCCTTACCTTTTAGCAGCTTCCACTGACAGGGATGATGGTATAGAACAGGGTGTCCCATGTCCTAGGAGTACATCTGCCAGCAGCACACCATCAGCTGTAGACTGTAGCCAGCAAATTTCTCCGCCCCATCTGCTGCAGCGGAAAAAAAATACAATCCCTGCCACCCACATGCCCAGCATCTAAATGCAAGCTTGTCAAAGCTGTTGGCTCTCCAACTTCTGCCTTTCAGCCTGGTGGATTCTGCCCCCTTCCGTGAATTCGCACAATGTGCTGTGCCACAATGGCAGGTTCCCAGTCGCTACTACTTGTCACGTGAGGCAGTTCCATCTATCTACCACCATATGGAAGGGAATGTTCTGGCATCATTGGGCAAGGCAGTCAGCCGTAAAGTACACCTTACTGCTGACACATGGTCCAGCCAGCATGGGCAGGGACGATATATTTCATTCACAGCACACTGGGTAACGCTGCTTGCAACTTGAAAGGATGCAGGACAGGACATGTCTCCATATAGCTGGTGGTGATGATTCCAGACCTGTGAGCTCTACCCCCTCCTCCTCCTCCACCTCCATGCCCTCCTCTGCAGAATTATCCTATGAACATCAGGTACCCCCTAAGCGTTCAAAGGGCTATTCCAAGAATCAGGCTAAAAGTTGCCATGCAGTGCTTCAGATAGTCTGTTTAGGGGACAGGAACCACACCGGAGCAGAGATACTTGCAGCTCTGCAGGGACAGGCCCAGAGGTGGTTCACACCACGCCAGCTGGAGCCAGGAATGATGGTGTGCGGTAATGACTCAAACCTCCTGTTCACCCTTAGAAAGGGAAAGTTGACACATGTGCTATGCCTGGCACATGTCCTCAATTTGGTGGTGCAGTGTTTCCTAAATATGTACCCAGGGTTGCAAGATGTGCTAAAGCTGGCCAGAAGAGTCTGTAGCCATTTCAGGTGGTCATACACAGCCAGTGCTTGGTTGGTTGAAATTCAGTGGAAAATCCACCTGCCCATAAACCGCCTGATTTGTGACATGCCCACCAGGTCGAACTGGGCTTTGTCAATGCTGCAGCCGCAATGCATGCAGCAGAGGGCTGTCAAAAAATACCTGTGCAAATACGGCACGATGACAGGCTCAGGACTCCTCAGTTTTTTTTTCCCCACGCCAATGGCTGATCATTAAGGATGCATGCACTGTATTGTCACCATTTGAGGAGGCCACAAGGATGGTGAGCCCTGACAGTGCGTGTCACAATTCCCGTTTTGTTCCTGCTGGAGCAGACTCTGCATGGCATTATGGACTGGAGGCAGAGCAGCAGGAGGAAGAGGAGGACTTCCTTTCCTCTCAAGGCCCACTTTATCCAGACACCATCATTCCTATGTCACAGAACACACAGGAGGAGAGAGGGGAGGAGGATGAGGAGGAGGATTCTGGCATTTTCATAGATTTCGAAGAAGAGGAAGACATACGTCACTCTGTAAGCTATGGCTTTCCAACCCCAGGACCCTTGGGAGTAGTACATGCCTGGGAGGAGGAAGTTCCAGGTGCTGTCATGCTGAGTGACCTCAAGGAGTCTTCTTCTCAAGCTTTGGCAAATTTGAGGCGCATGAGCAACCTCATGCTTTAAAGCCTGCAAAAGGGCCCAAGAATATGTGGCATAAAGGAGGAGGATGATTACTGGTTTGCAACCCTCCTTGACCACCGTTATATGGGGAAGGTCTCAGAACTCATCCTGTCCCCACAGAGAGTGCAGAGATAAAAGTGCAAGAGATAAAATCTCTTGAGGACACATTAAAGAGGATTTTATTGAACGCTTTTCCTGACTCCAGTAGGGTACAGTGTTGTGGAAAACGTAGTTTTGAGTCTTCTGCTGGTCAAGAGAGGAGCATTGGAAAAGGCGTCCACCTAAGTGGGGCATTTCAGAATTTTTTTAGTCCTCGCCGCCCAGGGCTGTGAGAATAGATCACTGGCCAGAGGCCAGAACTTGCCCAATATGCTATTGAGTTGTTGGGCTGCCCTGCATCCAGCGTGCTTTCAGAACGGGCATTTAGTGCTGCAGGGGGTTTTGTTACTGATCATAGAACACGTCTGTCCACAGACTCCGTGGACCATTTGACTTTTATAAAAATTAATCAGTCCTGGATTACCAACTATGAAGCCCCTATTGGCGATGTCACTGATTAAGTCTTTTTGGGAAGTGGACTCTCTGCAGAACTTTGAGGCTGCCTAGCTTTGAGGGTGTTCAATCATTTCATCTGGAAAAAAGTTTTTGGTATAGGTTTCGTGGGCACAATTAACACCCAAAGACCAAATTTTCAGCACCTGTTTGACAGGTGCATATCATTGCATTTTTTTTGCCTTCATCAAGAGCAACTCTATATGGTTATGGTGGGAAGGCGCCACAGACACCCAAAGACCAATTTTTCTGCACTTGTTTGACAGGTGCATATCATTGCAATTTTTTACAGCAAGGCCAATTCTTGCTTTCATCGAGATTACCTCTATAGGGTTATGGTGGGAAGGCGCCACTGACACCCAAAGACCAATTTTTACACACCTGTTACTTATATACAAAGTCAAAGTGACACCAGAGTGTATCCAAAAAAATCTCTAATTTTGTTCCCAGTGTACTGCATTGAGGCCTCATCATACACACTAAATTTAAAAGATATCCTTTGCGCTGATGGATGAAAAATTGTATATATAATAATAGTGACTAGATATTTTTAGAATAAATATTTCTTAACGAAAAAGTGATAATATTGCAGCAAAATTAGGGTGTTCACACCAACACTTGGTACAGTAAATATTTAAATGAATTTCGCGCAATATCAATAGTATTAAATAAATAAGTGTAAAACTGTGTAAACATGGACAAAATAGTGTCTTTTTAGATAGTGGTTGCTGCAGCTATTGTTGCAAGGATCAACGATCTCTATATTGCAGCATATAGCAATTACCGCTATCTTCTAGTGAAGTGATGGTGCTATAATATACGTGAGTAAAACATATATAAATAACTGATATAGGGGGTAATTTACTATAGCGCTATGGCGCTAATTCGCGCAAATTGCCGCGAATTAGCGCTAATTCGCGGCAATTTAGCGCGAATTAGCGCTAACAGCGCTAATTCGTGCTAAAACGGTATTCACTATAGCGCTGGTGAGAAAATTCTCCCAAAATCGAATTTACTATAGCTCCCTGAAACTAAATAGAGCCCAAACCCTTACTCTGCTAAAACCTAGAGAATTGCACATGGAAATAATGTTTAGAGCATGATATAATTGCCTAAATAGTACTGAAATATGCGGTATATTATTTAAAGATAATCTGCTTTTAAACTGTGTGAAAAAGTGACTTCTACACTGAAATATCTTTAAAAGTCTGAAAAGTGAAAAATTCCCCGTTTTGGACAACTAGGTGCCAACACAACTGAGCATGCTCAGACCTGAAAATAACTCTCATTTTAACTCAAGTGTCTTTTTTACCTGGAGCTATAGTAAATACCAAAATGAGAGCTAATTAGAGAGCATTTTTTGGGAGTTAAAATCTGCTCTAATTTAGTCCAAATGAAGTTTCAGTCACTGATTCTAATGGAACAATTCTAACTTTCACAAAAAAACCTTTTAATGTTGAGATGAAATGTATCTTTCTGTGAAATAAATTTTCCTTTGCAACATTGTTGCTTCTACTTAAAATATTTTGATTTTAAGAATGTTACAATGTGGAATGTTTTGATGTTTTGGTAAAATATATTTTTCTCTGTCACTTTCACTTGTTACTCTTCATCTCACAACAATCTTTACCCCAAACTCACACAGGAGTCTTTATAATCCACAAACAATACCATTGCTGATGAAAATTTAAAATGAATCATAATTTTTTTGTGCTTTGTATTATTTCCAAATATTCATAATTTGAGCCCAAAAAATGTGATATGTGTACCAACATCAGAAATCAAAATGTAATTTCCAAAAATTTAAGGGTAATATTCTACTCTCACCCACAAAAAAAACACCAAATATCACAGAATAAATCAAGAAGAATAACTCTTGAGTAATGTAATTCCATCACCTGTATGTCCAAAGAAATGCAGTATTTATGTGTTTTTATGTGTATTTATGTGTAGTTATGTGTAGGAGGGTCTCACATGTGGCAGCTCTGTGGCTTAGAGGTTAGAACTTCTGCTTAGTATCTCTGAGCCTCTGGGTTCAAATCCCAACCATGTTACTTCATGTAGAGAAGTTGTCTCATCTCCCAGGTCCTATAACTATGTCTAATTGTAGTAGTTATGTGTAGGAGGGTTCCACCACCATTGTAAGTCTTTTCCAGATACACTATATAGCCAAAAGTATTGGGACGCCTGCCTTTACACACATATGAACTTTAATGGCAGCCCAGTCTTAGTCCGTAGTGTTAAAATTTGATTTGGCCCACCCTTTGCAGCTAGAACAGCTTCTGGGAAGGCTGTCCACAAGGTTTAGGTGTCCGTTTATGAAGCAGTGAAATCTATTCACTGCTTCATTCTCCGGCATTCACAGTGAAGATTTTTCTCCTCTGTGTGCCAGTTTATGAAGCTTTGTAGATCGCTTCACCTTTGGAGGAGTGAAGAGATCTACAAATGCTTTCAACAGTGGAGAACGGCCCCTGATACTGGAATCTCGTGAGACTTTACGAGATTACAGCACCAGAAATACAGAGATGTCAGTTTATTAAGCAGTGATAAATTATCACCGCTCAATACACAGACAGACGGCGTGAATTACTGTTAATAAAATAATGAGTCCCCCTACATTATATACATATGTATACACACACACACATTATATATACACATACATTATATATATATACATATACACATTATATGTATATATATGTATACACATAAATATGACAGGGGGACATGCTTACAGTGTTGGGGGGGTCTGAACGAGGCATAAGGAAGTTAAAAATCTTTCTCCTTCCCCCTCAGATCCCCTGAGATTTCCTCTTCACTCCCCCGATTCACCACCTCTGAGCTGGTGAACCTAGGAGTGTGAATTCTCACTCAGATTGCCAGTGAAGCGGTGAGATCACTGCTTCATAAACTGGCCGTTACTGTGTCATTCATGAGGGTTCTCCATGTGTAGAGATAATCGGCGGGAGAACAAGTTCAAACATGTTCTCCCCCGATTATCACTGTTTCATAAACTGTTTATGGACTGTGATCAGCGGCGATCCTCGGGATCACTGCTGATCACTGCTTCATAAACGGACACCTGAGTCTGCCTATGGGAATGTTTGATCATTCTTCCAGAAGTGCATTTGTGAGGCCAGGCAATGATGTTGGATGAGAAGGCCTGGCTTGCAGTCTCTACTCTAATTCAGCCAAAGGGTGTTCTATCGGGTTGAGGCCAGGACTCTGTGCAGGCCAGTCAAGTTTCTCCACCCCAAACTTGCTCATCCATGTCTTTATGGACCTTGCTTTGTGTACTGGTGTGCAGTCATGTTGGAATAGGAAGGGGCTTTCCCCAAACTGTCCCCACAAAGTTGGGAGCATGAAATTGTCCAAAATGTCTTGGTATACTGACGCCTTAAGAGTTCCCTTATCTGAAACTAAGAGGCCAAGCCCAACCCCTGAAAAACAACCCCGCACCATAATCCCCCTCCACCAAATCATTTGGACCAGTGCACAAAGCAAGGTCCATAAAGACATGGATGAGTGATTTTGGGGTGGAGGAACTTGACTGGCCTGCACAGAGTCCTGACCTCAACACAACAGAACACCTTGGGGATAAATTAGAGAGGAGACTGTAGGTCAGGCCTTCTTGTCCATCAGTGCCTGACCTCACAAATGCACTTGGAAGAATGGTCAAACATTCCCATAGACACACTCCTAAACCTTGTGGACAAGAAGAGTTGAAGCTGTTATAGCTGCAAAGGGTGGGCCAAATGAGTTTTGAACCCAATACTAATACTGGGATGCCATTACAGTTCATGTGTGTTTAAAGGCAGGCATCCCAATACTTACGCCAATATACTGTATATTGCTTGTGACACTGAGCATGGCTATGGACTTAGGGCTAGTTCACACACAGAGATGCAGAGAACATGTGTGGGGCTGCCTGGTGGCTTAGTGGGTAGCAGTTCTGTCTAGCAGCACCTGGGATGTTGGTTCAATTCCCCAACATGCTAATGCTTGTGTTGAAGTTTATATGTTCTCCCTGTGTGGGTTTCTCACCACAATCCAAAGGCATGCTGGCATTTTATTTGTCTCCTGTCGAAATAGGTTATAATGTAAGAAAGTTAATTTTGGACTTTATATTGGAAGCTCATTGCAGCCAGGGACTGATGTTAATGTTTATTAGCACTAATCATGCCCAGGGACTTGGACATTTCAAATTTTAGGGTTTACACTGCACAGGTACATATGCTTAGAAAACTGTTGCTTTGTTTATGTGGATGCAAATGGACTTTGATCTTTGTCCTGTAGTTGGAGATTTGATGCACATAGCCAAGGGCTAACACAGTTGCAAATACTATTATGTGTTCCTGCTCATCAGGTGCAATCACTTTAGACATACATGAAGAGACAGATTGAAAGATACTGGTGGGCGTGTACTTCTAACAATAAAACCTCTCTTATATAAAGGCCTGCAGTAGGGGGGGGGTTGTTTGGCCTGAGAAGGTCAGGTTTTTTGTTGTGATGGAGAAGGAATGATATTGAGAGATTTGATGAAATTCTTGTGCATTTTTTCAATCAAAAGTGGGTTTATGTGGCCATGCTGTCAATGTTGTGTGTGTATTGTTCCTGTCTGATCGTGCAAACATCGTTTGGAAGCATCTGCTGACCTACTCTTTTTGATCTCGTTTAATCGTGTACACCGAAATGCAGCTTCCAGCAGAACATGGTCACCAATGTATGTATGTGTGGATTGTGGGCTGGTGGTGGGTGTTTTGAATAAGTCTTTTGCAATATTATGTTGGAATGCTTTGTAAGAATGACTGTTAAGTATGTTTCTATAATCTTTCAGATAATGTGATGTGTTGCCCGTTATACACTGAAATTAAAGCTGTATCCACTCTAAGGTTTTGTCTAATTTTAGATTGTAAGCTCCTATGAGCAGGGCCCTTAAAATTCCATTGCTAAATGTAGTACCATATATCCTGTCCAAATTTTTTTGAAGCTAGTAAATGTAAATTTATTTTTTTTCTGCTGGTAAAATAAAAGTACATTAAGCTTTTCTTGTGGTGTGTGTGTGGGTTTTTTTTTTTTTTTTTCTTTCTACTTTTCTTTCTTTCTACTTTTCTTTCTTTTTAGTTTTTGTGGGTGGTGGTTTTGGGAAAGTGCAATATCTTTTATATTTTATTTCAATATGTATTTGTGCACCAAAAAACTAATCTCTTTGCCCTGGTTCACATGCTACTTTAAAATTGCGTTACTTCACTTAAAGTAGCAAGGTCAGCGTGATTTCAGGTGGCTTCATACACAAATGTCTATTGAAGTCGCACCTGAAATCGGCAAAAGTAGTGCAGGAACTAATTTAGCAAATTGATGCGGTGCCACAAAAAAAATGTTGCATCGATTGGAACAGTGCCATTGCCAATAGTCATGTGATTTGATCTCTCAAATCGCATGACCAATCGCTCCAATGTAAACCTAGGCTTCTGCACAACTGCAAGTTATAGATAAAGATTCCACCTTTATCATTAACAGCTGTGGAGAATTGCAGGTAATGAATTCAGCTGGTGGATAGGCAGTGTTTGAATGTGTCAGCTCTGGTTCACATTGGTGTGATTTGACATGTCAAATCTGTGGCAATTGCACTGTTCTAATTGGTGCGATTTGTATTGATATTGGTGCAGAAACCTGCACCGATGTCTCTGATGTTGCCCTCCACAGTCGGGACTGACATGCAGGAATTAAATTGTGGGAGTTCAGCTGAATGCTTTCTTCCCACTGTCAGTGTGAACCAGGGCTCAAACTGGGCCTTTTGCCTTTGTAATTCACCTGCTGCTAACCCAGGGACACCATTTCTTAGCAAACTCCCTTAAGTTTACCTTCAAATATATGTAGAAATACAGATTTGCATATCTGAAAATAAAAAATACTAATCATGGTTGAGATCAAATATTCGCAGCTGCAATCAAAAGCGTGGTTTCACCTTCTGACCCAGAAATTAGTCATTGTATGCACCCGGAAGTTCCTGTGCTGGTCAGGATCTCCATCTAGGTGGACATGGCGAGGTCTCTTTAGCAGAGAGGAGGCGCTGCTCATTGGCCGGGTAAGTGTAGGATATGTACTTGTACTTAATCAATGCGGGGGTGGATGTCATAGTTAGATTTGGTGTGGGTGGGGTTCATCAATTTGTTTGGCATCACCACACATTTGCTTCCGTCCCATGTGCACACATCACTTCCTGCATTTGTTCTGCTGATGTAAATCAGTAAGGACTATGCAAGTATAAATGAGAGCTCCTTTTATTAAAATATATATGACTTGTTTCACAGTTGGGCGAATTTTCCAGCAAATTTGGACCTCTGAGTTGCATGACAAGTTGTACCCCATGATTCTCAATGATAACCATTCATATCTGTGCTACTTTAAGTCGCACCAACTTCAAAGTAGTCCCTGTACTACTTTGGTGTGACTTGAGGTATATCGGGTACAATATTACACAGGCATTCCCAGAAGTTGGGGCCAAGTTGCAGCGGCAAAGTGGCAGCAAAATAGTGTGACTTTCAGGTTGCAGCAGTGTGAATGAGATTCAAGGATAACACCTTTGAATTTGGCCCTATTGTCACTTGTGCATCCTGAAGGTGTAGCAAATTCGTCCCTGCACTACCTTGGTTTGACTTTGATGCAATTTGAGGTCCATACACCACAAGATTACACAGACATTACTTCAAGTCATGACAAAGCTGTGCAATTTTAAGGTCGCACAAGTGCAAATGGGGCCTTATTCAAAGGTGTTATCAATTAATCGCATTAGGTTACTTTCACACTTGGGTGACTTTTCATGGAGCTTTGGACCTCAGAGTCACATGAAAAGTTGTCCCCCTTGATTTCCATGCATATTTATTAGAGCTGCACGATTAATTGTCATTGTGATTTTTTTTCCCCTTTACGATCTTGAAAAAAGAGTTTCACATTCTTGCTATGTAAAGAACTCTCTCTGCTCTTCTGAAGCCACAGCCGAAAAACCAGGAAGTCTGCCAAGAATTAGAACATTCTTTATCAGTGAACTTAACTAGAAACCTTGTAACAATTTGTCAATGAAATAGAATTCTGTGTAAGTAAGGAAAGTTTAACCACTTAAACACTAAACATTTTTCTGACATTTGTTGGTTTCAGGTTAAAATCATTTTTTTTTTGCTAGAAAATTACTTAAAACCTCCCAACATTATATATATATTTTTAGTAGAGACCCTAGAGAATAAAATGGTGGTTGTTACAATATTTTATGTCACACTGTATTTGCGCCTTTCAAATGCATTTTTTTTTTTGGAAAAAAGTACTTTAATGAATTAAAAAAAAAAAAAAAAAAAAGAAAAGTTAGCCCAATTTTTTGTGGGATAATGTGAAAGTTTTTACGTCGCGAGAATCGTGATCTTTTTATTCTAAGCAAAAAAATTGTGATTCTCATTTTGGCCAGAACCGTGCAGCTCTAATATCTATGCAACTTCACCCATGTTCACATAAGTCTGAATTGACATGTCAAATTGTAGGCCAAATCAGCGCCTATTGATGGCCATTTGAACTGTCCGAATTGGTGCGACGCCACAACGATTCCCAAAAGTAGTTCCTGCACTACTTTGGGCGACTTCAGGGGGCGATTTCTTACCTCCCAACTTTTTGAGATGGGTATAAGGGACACCTATTAGCAAAAGTAGGTAGGCATAGGACACCTTCTTAAAGGAGAACAGTTGGGACCTATGTGATTTCACTAGACATCTGTGCAGGAAAGTGCACTGATGTCTCTGAAATCGCTGACAAAGTCGGGCTGAGTCACACTTGTGCGACTTTGGACATCAGAGTCGTATGACAAGTCATACCCCATGATTTTTAATGTGTACCATTCATATCTGTGCAACTTCAAGTAACACTGACTTCAACCTAGTCCCTGTACTACTTTGGTCTGACTTTGATGCGAGTTGAGGTCCATAGACCTCAAGTTTACACAGGCATTCCCTGGAATTGTGGCAAAATTGCTGATGCAAAATCATGGGAAAGTTGCGTGTCTTTCCCTGCGACAAGTGTTAAAGGTGCCTAAGTCACTGTGCTGAGTACTATTTTATACCTAGAATATAAAGTAGTCCCACCATCAAACACTAGTAAACATATGTTCTCAATATAATTGTGCTCAAATGGCTGAAAATCACACAGATGGTATCACCTACTGAAAGCTTGCATTGTACTCAGCAGTATATGCTGAAAAGAGGCAAATGCCTATTAGCCAATGCCACATCGGCACAAGCATGGTTGTTACTATAATATTAATGCCTGAAATGCAAAACATTATTGTATTGAATCAAACATTAGTAAATGTATTTTCTCTGTAGGTAAGTGCTCAGCTCTGTAGCATAGCGGTATACCCTGCTGCCCCCAAAAGTTCAAGCCATGAATTCAAATCCCACTGACAGCATCACCTCCTGGAAGTGTGCATTGTACTCAGAAGCATAATTAGCCAAAGCACATCAGCTTGCTTTATTCCATATTTTAACTCTTCAAATGCATGCAATGGTATGCACTTATTCAATAATATGGTATGGAATTCCAAAATTCAAGGAAAAAAATGTCGTAGGGTCCCCCCAGTACATACCAGGCCCTTCGGTATGGACTTTAAGGGGAACCCCACACCAAAATGTAAAATAAATTTGATGTGGGGCCCCCAAAATCCATACCAGACCCTTATCCAAGCATGCAGCCTGGAGGTCAGGATAGGGGGGGACGAGTGAGCACCCTCCCCTTCTGAACCTTACCAGGCCACATGCCCCAAAGCACCTTTTCCCCATGTTGATGGGGACAAGGGCCTCTTCCCGACAACACTGGTCGGTGGTTGTCGGTCTGCAGGCAGGGGGTTTATCAGAATCAGGAAGCCCCCTTTAACAAGGGGGCTCCCAGATCCTGCCCCCTATGTGAATAGGTATGGGGTACATTTTACCCCTACCCATTCACCAAAAAAAGCAGTGTAAAAAAATTAATAGCCGGTTTTTGACAAGTCCTTTATTGTAGAATAGCTCCGAGCTGTCTTCTTCCCTGAGTCATCTTCTCCAGACGCTGTCTCTCCCTCCTCCATCTTCTCCCCGAGCTGTATTCTCCCAGAGCCATCTCTCCTGCCGCCGCCATCTGCTGTGTTCTTCCGCACCGCTGGTTACCCGCTAATAAAAAAAAGCTGCTCTTCTTCCATGGTGGTCTTCCTCCGCTGTGTTGTCACCCGCTGTGTGGCGTCTCTTACATAGCCATGGAGTGACATTATCGGTTGGCCACAGAAGACCGCCACAAGAAGAGCGGCTTTTTTTTTTATTAGTGGGTAACCGGATGCGCTGAAGAACACATCAGCGGGAGAAGATGGTGGCAGCAGGAGAGACAGCTCGGGGAGAAGAAACATCAAACACTAGTGAATGTATTTTCTATGTATGACTGTGCTACACCCAATAGGTTAGCGGTCAGCACTTCTACCTTGAAGAACTCATGGGTTCAAATCCCACAGAGAAATACTAAAAGATTGAATTGGTGAAAAAAAAGCAAATGACTATTAGCCAATTAGCCAAAGCAGCATATGCTGAAAATAGGTGAATGCCAATTAGCCAATGCACTTTAAATTTGGCTGATTCTATTATATTAACTCTTCAAATGCATGCAATGATATGTAAGTATTCAATACTATTATGGTGTGAAATTCCAAACACCATACACAAACTAATGGGCAGATTACATTTTTTTGTTTGTTCATTTTAATTCTCTTGTGCACTGAAAAAATAAACACAGCTGGGGGATGGTAGGTTGGCTGGTATTTGAACTTGTACCATGAGTGCTGTGGAGACATCTGAGCAGACTACTAAGCCATTGTGCTAAGTATGAGACCTGCATAATAGTGTAGTATGATTAAAGAATGAATATAAATAATTACCGCTTTATAGTCACCTAGATTAACCACTTGAGCCCCGGACCATTATGCTGCCTAAGGACCAGAGGTCTTTTTCCAATTTGGCACTGCGTCGCTTTAACTGCTAATTGCGCGGTTATGCAATGCTGTACCCAAACGAAATTTGCGTCCTTTTCTTCCCACAAATAGAGCTTTCTTTTGATGGTATTTGATCACTTCTGCAGTTTTTATTTTTTGCGCTATAAACGGAAAAAGACCGAAAATTTTGAAAAAAAATGATATTTTCTACTTTTTGTTATAAAAAAAATCCAATAAACTCAATTTTAGTCATACATTTAGGCCAAAATGTATTCGGCCACATGTCTTTGGTAAAA
Organism: Aquarana catesbeiana; assembly: GCF_042186555.1. Classification (NCBI taxonomy): domain Eukaryota; kingdom Metazoa; phylum Chordata; class Amphibia; order Anura; family Ranidae; genus Aquarana; species Aquarana catesbeiana. The sequence goes on along the minus strand of NC_133324.1, from coordinate 427,683,482 downwards.
AAAATGTCAATAAGCGTATATTTATTGGTTTGCGCAAAAGTTATAGCGTCTACAAACTAGGGTACATTTTCTGGAATTTACACAGCTTTTAGTTTATGACTGCCTATGTCATTTCTTGAGGTGCTAAAATGGCAGGGCAGTACAAAACCCCCCCAAATGACCCCATTTTGGAAAGTAGACACCCCAAGGAAATTGCTGATAGGCATGTTGAACCCATTGAATATTTATTTTTTTTGTCCCAAGTGATTGAATAATGACAAAAAAAAAAAAAAAAAAAAATATTTACAAAAAGTTGTCACTAAATGATATATTGCTCACACAGGCCATGGGCCTATGTGGAATTGCACCCCAAAATATATTCAGCTACTTCTCCTGAGTACGGGGATACCACATGTGTGGGACTTTTTGGGAGCCTAGCCGCGTATGGGACCCCGAAAACCAATCACCGCCTTCAGGATTTCTAAGGGTGTAACTTTTTGATTTCACTCTTCACTGCCTATCACAGTTTCGGAGGCCATGGAATGCCCAGGTGGCACAACCCCCCCCCAAATGACCCCATTTTGGAAAGTAGACACCCCAAGCTATTTGCTGAGAGGCATATTGAGTCCATGGAATATTTTATATTTTGACACAAGTTGCGGGAAAGTGACACTTTTTTTTTTTTTTTTTTTTTTTTGCACAAAGTTGTCACTAAATGATATATTGCTCACACAGGCCATGGGCCTATGTGGAATTGCACCCCAAAATACATTTAGCTGCTTCTCCTGAGTATGGGGATACCACATGTGTGGGACTTTTTGGGAGCCTAGCCGCGTACGGGGCCCCGAAAACCAATCACCGCCTTCAGCGTTTTTAAGGGCGTGAATTTTTGATTTTACTCTTCACTGCCTAACACCGTTTCGGAGGCCATGGAATGCCCAGGTGGCACAAACCCCCCCCAAATGACCCCATTTTGGAAAGTAGACACCCCAAGCTATTTGCTGAGAGGCATGGTGAGTATTTTGCAGCTCTCATTTGTTTTTGAAAATGAAGAAAGACAAGAAAAAACTTTTTTTTTTTTTCTTTTTTCAAATTTCAAAACTTTGTGACAAAAAGTGAGGTCTGCAAAATACTCACTATACCTCTCAGCAAATAGCTTGGGGTGTCTACTTTCCAAAATGGGGTCATTTGGGGGGGTTTTGTGCCACCTGGGCATTCCATGGCCTCCGAAACTGTGATAGGCAGTGAAGAGTGAAATCAAAAATTCACGCCCCTTAGAAAGCCTGAAGGCGGTGCTTGGTTTTCGGGGTCCCGTACACGGCTAGGCTCCCAAAAAGTCTCACACATGTGGTATCCCCGTACTCAGGAGAAGCAGCAGAATGTATTTTGGGGTGTAATTTCACATATTCCCATGGCATGTTTGAGCAATATATCATTTAGTGACAACTTTGTGCAAAAAAAAAAAAAAAAAAAAAAAAATTTGTCTCTTTCCCGCAACTTGTGTCGCAATATAAAATATTCCATGGACTCGACATGCCTCTCAGCAAATAGCTTGGGGTGTCTACTTTCCAAAATGGGGTCATTTGGGGGGGTTTTGAACTGTCCTGGCATTTTATGCACAACATTTAGAAGCGTATGTCACACATCACCCACTCTTCTAACCACTTGAAGACAAAGCCCTTTCTGACACTTATTTTTTACATGAAAAAGTTTTTTTTTTTTTGCAAGAAAATTACTTTGAACCCCCAAACATTATATATTTTTTTAAAGCAAATGCCCTACAGATTAAAATGGTGGGTGTTTCATTTTTTTTTTTCACACAGTATTTGCGCAGCGATTTTTCAAACGCATTTTTTGGGGAAAAAACACACTTTTTTAAATTTTAATGCACTAAAACACACTATATTGCCCAAATGTTTGATGAAGTAAAAAAGATGATCTTAGACCGAGTACATGGATACCAAACATGACATGCTTTACAATTGCGCACAAACGTGCAGTGGCAACAAAATAAATACATTTTTAAAAGCCTTTAAAAGCCTTTACAGGTTACCACTTTAGATCTACAGAGGAGGTCTACTGCAAAAATTACTGCCCTCGATCTGACCTTCGCGGCGATACCTCACATGCATGGTGCAATTGCTGTTTACGTTTGACGACAGACCGCCGCTTGCGTTCGCCTTAGCGCAAGAGCAGGGGGCGACAGGGGTGCTTTTTTTTTTTTTTTTTTTTTTCTTTATTATTTTTTTGCTTTTTTATCTTATTTTTAAACTGTTCCTTTCATTTTTTTTTTTTTTAAATCATTTTTATTGTTATCTCGGGGAATGTAAATATCCCCTATGATAGCAATAGGTAGTGACAGGTACTCTTTTTTGAAAAAATTGGGGTCTATTAGACCCTAGATCTCTCCTCTGCCCTCAAAGCATCTGACCACACCAAGATCGGTGTGATAAAATGCTTCCCCAATTTCCCAATGGCGCTATTTACATCCGGCGAAATCTAAGTCATAAAATGCTCGTAGCTTCCGGTTTCTTAGGCCATAGAGATGTTTGGAGCCACTCTTGTCTCTGATCAGCTCTATGGTCAGCTGGCTGAATCACCGGCTGCATTCTCAGGTTCCCTGTTGAGACAGGAGAGCCAGAGAAAAACACGGAAGACGGTGGGGGGGGGGGGGGCATTCCCTCCCACGGCTTGTAAAGGCAGTCTAGAGGCTAATTAGCCGCTAGGATTGCTTTTACATGAAAGCCGACCGCTGGCTGAAAAGAATGATACCAAGATGATACCTAAACCTGCAGGCATCATTCTGGTATAACCACTCAAAGTTGTGAATGGCGTACCTGAAGACAAAAAAATGGTTAACAATAAAGCACAGTAAACAATAAAGTATAAATAATTACATACCTGAAAAACAAACATGATAAAACACAATAACAATAACAATAACAATAAAACACTGCAGAATAGAATACAGTAAAAAAAGAGCAGAACAATAGAGAGAGAGAATAGAGAGAGAGAACAATAAAACGACAACTATTTTTTTTTATTTTATATATATATTTTTTTTTTTTTACACTTTTTTTGTAACTAACTTTTATAACTGTAACCGGTTCCAGGTTCGGGTCTCTCAAAATGCGATGGCATCTTGGGAGACCCTGTGAAAGTGTGCCTAGTCTGTGCAATGCTGTACCCTACGCTAATACTCAACTAGTGTATGGTAGCGTTCAAAACATTCACCAATGCAAAGACCAGGATTGTCAGGACAGAAGGGACAATAATAGCGGGTGTCACGCCTATATCCGCGTTTGCTGCAGACACAACATCTTTTTGGGGGGGGTTCGTTGGGTAGGGGTACTCGGGAGCACATAAAAATGCCTCTCATGCAGCCGACTGCATTTCGTTGGGGGATGTGAATGGGGGAAGTACGGGCGCTGCAGAAGTGGTGGGTTCCCAATTAGGATTGGCGAATGCAGCAGGAAGGGCACTATGGGCACGACGGGCCTGTGTTTGTCTTTTTGGTGGCAGCGGGACACTACTTGTGCTTGTCACCTCACCAGCTTGAACTGCACTTATGGGACTCGCCACGTCATCAAGTGTTACTGCAGTGCTGGTTTGACTACGACCGGGGTGTACTAGGCCGCTGGTGCTTGCCAGTTCAATAAAAAGCTTCCAAAAAAACTGTTAGCGATCGCAGGGATCAGGCCTGACTCTGCGAACGCTGCAGTTATGCGTTTAGTGTTTTGTAAGTGACAGTGATCGATCGATACTGCACTTGGGTGGGCTGGACTGGGCCGGGCGGAGGGGCAAAACGCAGGTGCTAGCAGGTATCTGGGTTGATCCCGCTAACACTGCGTTTTTGGGAACCCTAAACTGCTGGGGACGCTAGTATAGATCTGATCTGATCGGATCAGATATTGATCCGTTCAGATACTATACCACTAAAGGAGGCGTATGCTGCGTGCGTGGGTGTTAGCGGTACTGGCGCTAACCTGACGCTGCCTGGGGCCGGTGCTTGCTAGTTCACCAAAATGCTACCAAAAAAACTGTTAGCGATCGCAGGGATCAGGCCTGACTCTGCGAACGCTGCAGTTATGCGTTTAGTGCCTTGTAAGTGTCAGTGATCGATCGATACTGCACTTGGGTGGGCTGGGCTGGGCCGGGCGGAGGGGCACAACGCAGGTGCTAGCAGGTATCTGGGCTGATCCCGCTAACACTGCGTTTTTGGGAACCCTAAACTGCTGGGGACGCTAGTATAGATCTGATCGGATCAGATATTGATCCGATCAGATACTATACCACTAAGGGAGGTGTACGGTGCGTGCGTGGGTGTTAGCGGTACTGGCGCTAACCTGACGCTGCCTGGTGCTTGCTTGCCAGTTCACCAAAATGCTACCAAAAAAACTGTTAGCGATCGCAGGGATCAGGCCTGACTCTGCGAACGCTGCAGTTATGCGTTTAGTGTTTTGTAAGTGACAGTGATCGATCGATACTGCACTTGGGTGGGCTGGGCGGAGGGGCAAAACGCAGGTGCTAGCGGGTATCTGGGCTGATCCCGCTAACACTGTGTTTTTGGGAACCCTAAACTGCTGGGGACGCTAGTATAGATCTGATCAGATCAGATATTGATCCGATCAGATACTATACCACTAAGGGAGGCGCATGCTGCGTGCGTGGGTGTTAGCGGTACTGGCGCTAATCTGACGCTGCCTGGGGCGACGCATATCACCGCCGGGCGATCAGGGGGCTAAACCTTTATTAGGTAATAAACGGCGGGTGCCCTGACACTATAAAAAATAAACGAACTAACCTGCGTCACCCGTAACGGTTATACGGTGATCAGTGGTGAAAGGGTTAACTAGGGGGCAATCAAGGGGTTAAAACATTTATTAGGTAGTATATGGGGGTCCCTGTCACTATAAAACGCTGACGGCGAACCTAAATATTTACCTCACTAACTAGCGTCACCAGCGACACTAATACAGCGATCAGAAAAATGATCGCTTAGCAACACTGGTGACAGGGGGTGATCAAGGGGTTAAAACTTTATTAGGGGGGGTTAGGGGGGTACCCTAGACCTAAAGGGGGGTAATACTCACTGTCCCAACACTGTAACTGTCACAAACTGACACTATGCAGTAATCAGAAAAAAAAAAAAAAAAAAAAAAAAAAAACCTGCTGGTGTCAGTTTGTGACAGGGGGGGGGGGTGATTGGGGGGGGATCGGGGGGCGATCGGGGGGGGGATCGGGGTGTTTTGTATGCCTGGCATGTTCTACTGTGTGTGTAGTGTGTTGTGCACTCACATTGATGTCTTCTCCCCTCGGCGCTGGAACGGAAAATACCGAGCCGAGGGGAGATGACATCATTTCCTTTGCTGCTGTTTAGCATACAGCAGCAAAGGAGTGTTCCCATTGGCCGGCGGCGATCGCGAGGGGGGGGCCACGAACGGATGGCCTCCCCCTCATCTCGGATCGCCGGGGAACAGAACGGGACCGCTTCGGGCACCGGGGGGGGGTCCGATCGGACCCCCCACCCGCGAGAGGCAAATCACGTACATGTACGTGATTTTGCCTGCCCGTGCCGCCTTGCCGACGTAAATCGGCGTTAGGCGGTCCTTAAGTGGTTAAAAAATAAAAAACAACATACAACAAATAAGTAACCTAAATGATTAATACATGTAACTTTACAGAATAGCAGACATTACTATGTAATAATCATTCAGAACTGCATTTCTTAGCAAAAGAAGGAAAAAAAACTAGGAATAATAATTGCAATATAAATCAATAGATGCACGGGAACTAGAGCACATCTCTGATAAAAAATGTTTCTTTCACATACATGGATCATGGCTACAGTACAGTGCAATATAACAACTTGATAAGAATTGGCATTTGTATATACGCGGAAGCGCTAATTAGCGGCAATTTAGAATTTACAATTGTTTGTTCTCTGCTTATATCGCTGATTTTCATGCGCAAATTCGCCGTTTTGTTTCCATTTGGCTAAAATGGGCTCTATTATTTGCCATAGTGCCCAGTACTTCCTGGAGTTATAGTAAATGACCCCCATAGTGTTGTAATAAAAATCTACAGTTTCCGTGAGTAAGAAACAAATCTAAAATGCCATGAATAAATTATCATGAATAAAAACAAATCCTTGTGAATAAAAATTAATCCTTATAAATAATATGTGCAACCAATCATAAATAATGTCATAAACAATAGACGTATGAATAGTGAACATCAAAAAATTGTGCAATCACAGTCCACTTCGGTGCAATAATAAAGTGCAGGTGATGAAATTATAAATATAAATATAAAGTTCTTGAAAAAGGTAGATGAGTGACAATATATAAATAGTTTATAGGTGGTTCTTCTATTCAAATCTGGTCTATATAGTATAATGGGTATATTATTCCTGTGGTGGTGCCTCCTAGTGTGGTCTCACAGAACCCTCACCTTCAATCTGCAGTAATCAGGCTTTCAGTGATTGTAGCTTTGAGATGTAGAAGTAGTCTCTGGGAACCTCTCTTTCTATGTTATTATCTCTCCATGATTTCTTCTATGTGGCTCCGCTCTAGTTAACTCAGTAGCAGGGGAGATAAACAAATAGGGGAGGGGGAGAGAGAAAGAAGGCTCCACTAGTGTATTATAGTTTTAGAATCAAAGGGGGGGAGTATTTATTTAAGTATTGCTATTACATTTAATTCATAAAAAACAGGCAGAGTAAATAAGTAAACGGTCTGGCGTTCTCAGCGCCCTCTCACTTGTGCTTCAGATAGTGTGTACCGCTCCAGCCAATCCCTATGCGTTATGACACTGTCACGTGTCTTCATCTGGGGAGTGTACTGCATTGAGGCCTCATCATGCACACTAGCTCCCCAGCTGTTGCTGAGCAAAATAAAGGCAGCTTGCAGAAAAAATGTCGTTTTTTTGGTTTTATAAATGCAATTATTGCAGCAGCAGATTCTAGACATTGTACAGATCTGCCACTTTGCAGGTAGACTAAGGGCACCCAGGCACTATATTGGAAGGAATTTTTCATTTTTATCCTTTCACTTTAAAAATCACTGCTCATTTAAAAATGACACTTTTCGCAAACTTTTTTTTTATTGATACATGTCCTCCAGGGCAGGACCCGGGCCCCTATAACCATTGTATGCCCAATTACTTGCATATAAGCCTTCAAAATGGGCACTTTTGATTTTTGACATTGGGTCCCATTGACTTTAATGGGGTTTGTTATTCAGGTCCAAACTTCCTCTGAGTTTGAAATTTCTGGTGCGAACCGAACGGGGGTCCGTTCGGCCCATCTCTAGTCAAGAGTTATAATATATACAAGAGTATAATGGATATGTACATTTTGTGAGTTAATTCATGTAACTTAATGTCTATTTATCTTTATTATATTTACTTTCTTTTCTGTTCTATTTTGTAATTTATTTTTCATATGAAATGAGATCTAAACATTTTTTAACATCTCTATTTTTCTGTAGTTTCTGCTTCAAGACAAACAATGAATGCCATTAAAAAGGACATAACGCACCTTTTTTTCTAAGTACACAGAATGACAAATGTCATAGGAAGTTTATTTTATCTTTAACAGTGCTTACTATTAATAAATGAATCTTAGCATTTATCTGTTTTTTTTGTTTTTTTTCAAATGCTGCAATATAGCTTATGCTTTCTTGCTAAGCTTTGTTTCTTGGCCAAAGGTCATTTCAATTAATGTTATCTCCTATTTCTTAAATGTAATATATGTTAGCTTAGTGCATTAAATATTAGTATTTTAGTAGTAGTAGTAGTTGTATTAGTAGTGTATGTTTCTATATCATTTTAAGCTGTTTTATAAGCTGCTTTAGTGCGCAATATTGCTACACGTTTAACCACAGAGGACAATGTTTAAGGCAATTAAGTACACATAAACTCTGTGTATAATAAACAATGGCATTTTTACTACATTTTTTTCACCTTTTCTCTTTTACAAAATGTATCTATTTTGAACACAAGATACAGGTAAGTTAATGAAAAAAACATAAAATAAGTTCCTCAGGTTCAACTGAAAGGCATCTGTAGCAACAATACGTACAGCCATTATAATATTATGATTGTTCATCGAAGACATAACCAAGGAATCAGTATAAAAGATGTAATAATAATATCTGTTACAACATAACATGTCAGAGGCCAAACTCCTGAAACATGTTGGAGTCATGCCCAAAATATATGAAGCCCACACCTGCTAGTTCCCTGACTTTTAGATATATAAAACTGGTAACACAGAAGTAAAAGAAAGAGGGGAATAATTAGAAGAGAAAAGGCCCATTACTAAAGAAGGATGAAGAGGGGGCGTGGCTTGCGAGCGAGCAGAATGGCAGCATAGAACCGGAGCTCCGGTGAATCCCAGGAGAAAAGCAGCTCAAATTGTACCATCCAGCTCCGTTTTTGTTCCCCACAGCAAGCGATCTGTGAGAGGACAAAAGAGGGACAATGTCCAGAAAAAGAAAGGAGCCGAGGAAGCCACAAAGACTGACGGACTTCTATGACATGAAGCAGCATGACGGTAGGCAAGATGGCGCTGGGTCATCATCTACCCCTGTAAACAACTCTTATAACAATCCTCCTAAAAAGAGCAGCCTCCTTCCAAATAGACCCACAACAGGGAGCCCACAATCATACTCTCCCTCTACCCCCTCAGGCAGCCCAGCTAAGGCTAAATTTAGAATGGATGGAGAGGGATCCCTCGAAGCGGTCAGCCCTGGCATGGATTCTGGGGATGATACACGTGAGCTCCCTGACTCCATTGAAACCTTCCCTACCATGCATAAACCCGTGATTGATACTGTCCTGAAGGATATGCTTTTATCGCTAAGAAGCTCACTGCAATCAGATCTGATGAACTGCATGCATAAGTTTAACACTAGTATCCAGGCAGTAGAAACCCAGGTTGAGCACATTGAGCAAAAAATGGGAGAGTATGCTGTTACCATTAATGATTTAGTGGATTCACATGAAGAAAAGGAAGGGGACACTGAATGGCTAAAGGCTAAAATCGCAGACATTGAAGACAGAAATAGGAGGAATAACTTGAAAATCAGGGGGATTCCTGAAACGATACAGCAAGCTGATTTGAGCTCTTATGCTTCCTCACTGTTTAAATCTCTCCTTCCTGATCTTTCTGATCTTTAGATCACGATCGATAGAATTCATCGCCTGCCAAAACCATCGTACCTCTCAGAACACATCCCTAGAGATGTAATCTTATGCCTACATTTCTATCATGCCAAAGAACAGCTGATGTTGACTATGCGTAAGAAGGATCAAATTCCTGCACAATACCAGCATCTACAGTTCTATGCAGATCTTTCCCAACACACACTTCAAAAAAGAAAGAACTTAAACACCATTACTAAAGTATTGAGAATCCACAATATCATGTACAGATGGGGATACCCTACCAAACTATCCATCACAAGAGATGGACGCACTCACGTGGTGAAATCCTTAGAAAAGGGACTTTCTCTTTTAGAGGAGTGGAAGATCATCCCTGAACAGGAACCGGGCACTACTCAGTCCCCCAGGTCAGTAGAGCCTGCATGGAAGACGGTCACATCAAGAAACGCTAATACACACACCTGAGCCGAGATGGTTATCCCATAACTTACAGGTTCCTGGAGATTAAGTGCTCATAAGTTTGAACTTTCTCCCCCTACAGCCTGAACAGCAAGTGCTGTACACAAACATTTCTAGTTATCAGAGTTTAGGATCAACTCCTGAAAATGTTGATCTTATGCAAGACTGTTACTTGCACTATTCTCAGAGTTTTTGTTTGCTTTTATGTTTTCTTCTTTTTGTTCTTAAAAATTGCAGCAGTCGGATTCCATTAAACCACAGATGAAACAGGTTTTGCCTCAGCATTCAAGGAGAAAGGAAAAATCTCATCCAACCTTCAAATTAAGCTCAACCCTATTGCATTAAGGCCACCTAACTGTGAGTATGTCTTCAGCATCACCACACCACTTGAAACCTACTTCCTGCTATTCCAAAAAAATCCACAAGAGGGCAATATTTCCTTAAAGATGACTTCTATTCACAACCATCCTCTTAGCATCCTAATACCTTATCTATGGGTATAAAAATAATTTCCATTAATGCTAAGGGCCTCAATCACCCCGCCAAGAGGAGGTCAATGTGGAGAGAGGCCCTCTCCAACAAATCTGACGTCATATGCGTGCAAGAAACACACTTTTCTGCAGTTGCTGCCCCTTCTTGCATTCATAGGAGTTTTCCTTATGTTTTTACAGCCAAAGCCCATAACAAAACTAAAGGTGTCCTCACAGCCATAAGAGACTCAGTGGCATTTACGCTTCATGACACAATTGAAGATCCTAGAGGATGATACTTAATCTTAATATGCGACCTTAATTCAATCACATACACTATAGTTAATGTGTATACACCCAACCAACACCAAGTGCACTTCCTCCATAAAATCCTTCGCATAACTAAAAAACATCAAAGAGGAAGAGTGATAATATGTGGGGACTTCAACGCAACACCCGACCCAAGCCTGGATTCTTCCTCTGGTACAAGGCGTTCAGGCCCTTCTCTTTCAGCCATACTTCACTCACAAGATCTCTATGACGCTTGGAGGTGCATGCATGCCGGCGAAAGGGACTATACATTTTTTTCCTCTCCTCATAGGGTTTATTCATGCATAGACCTTTTTCTTGTAGACCAAGGTACTCTATCTCAAGTGACGTCTACAACCATTAACGCCATTACATGGTCGGACCATGCGTCTATTACCCTTTCCCTGAGCGATGAAACAGTATGTAATATACCTCACATGTGGCGTTCAAATACTTATCTGATGCAACAACCAAATTTTAAAAATGTTATAAGTAAGCATTTAAACGAATTCTTCAATATTAATGCTTCCTCTGTGCAGGATCAATTGTTCTATGGAATACTCACAAAGCTTACATACGCGGTATCTTTATACAACTGGGGGCTAGAGCCAAGAGGCAGCAGCAACAACTCATAAAAGAGCTGATGGACAAAATTTTCCAACTCGAATCCTGTAACAAACAAAATCCGTCACACCTAATTTCCCAACAACTTACAAAACTACGCTATGACCTAAGATTGCTATTACTCGAAAACTTCGAAAGGGCCTCCAAAAACTCAAATGACATATTACGCCACAGGCAACAAAGCTGGCAAAACATTAGCACATAGGATAAAAGGACACAGACATAAAACAAAGATCCCTTTCATACTGCACCCCCTTACTAAACACAAACTCTACCATCCCCAAGACATAGCTGACACTTTCAGCCACTATTATAGCTCGCTTTACAATTTGAAAGACGACACAAATACTGTACAACCTAGCACTGATGCAATTAACTCCTTTCTACAACATCTAGATATACCTACACTCACGCAAGAACACGTTCAGACTTTAAATCAACAGTTTACTACAGAAGAAATAAATAAAGCCATTGATTCCCTCCCCAGCAACAAATCACCAGGCCCAGACGGATTCTCTGGGGAGTACTACAAAACCTTCAAACATTTATTGATCCCATTATATAGAATGCACTTTTAACGCTGCTGCTGCCTCTGCCTCTTTTCCACCAGAAATGTTATCTGCAATCATAGTGACATTACCAAAGCCGGGGAAGGAACCTACCACTCCCTCAAATTTTAGGCCCATCTCATTGCTCGATTCCGATTTGAAAATTTATGCCAAAATTATTACATCCCGCTTATTACATATACTTCCCCTACTTATACATCCCGACCAAACCGGTTTTACGAAAGGTCGCCAGACATCTGACGCCACTCGGAGACTGATAAACATCATACATCTAGCTAAAGTACACAGAAGGCCTTCTCTACTATTGGCGTTAGACGCGGAGAAGGCCTTTGACCGCATCCACTGGCAATACCTTACCCAGGTCCTGCATAGATTCGGCTTTACAGGCACTATATTATCAGCAATCTTAGCCTTATACTCCAAACCCTCTGCTCAAGTATTCACATCAGGAGCATTATCCAAACCATTTAACATAACAAACGGCACAAGACAGGGCTGCCCCCTGTCTCCCTTAATCTTTAACCTGCTCATAGAACCCTTGGCTATCTATATTCGCTCTCACCCTGAAATAAAAGGCTTTACTATAGCTAAATCCACCCATAAGATTAGTTTATTCGCGGATGATATAATCATGATTTTAACTAATGTGGAGACTTCCCTGGCTTTGGTACATACAGCTCTGGACATGTTTAATAAGGTATCTTACTATAAAGTAAATGAGAGTAAATCCTATATAATGGGATTAGGTATTGAATCTAGCCTGCAAGTTAAACTTAGTTCACAATTCCCATATACTTGGGAAAATAAAGGGATAAAGTACTTGGGTATTATCCTAACAGCAACAATGGATAACTTAGCAATAGATAATTTCACTCATTTCCTAGGACCGCTACAGAGAAAATTATTGGATCTAGCTAGAGTGGAACTGTCATGGTCAGGCCGACTGGCAGCGTTTAAGATGATGGTTCTGCCACAGCTGCTATACTTATTTAGAACGCTTCCAATCCCTAATTCCTTCTTCAAGAAAGCTCAAACCCAGATCAATAGGTTTCTCTGGCAGGGTAAGAAGGCCAGATGTTCCTTTATGAAACTAACTAAATCTAGAGATGCTGGGGGAATAGGACACGTCATATTAAAAGACTATCATACAGCGGCAATTCTTTCACAAGCAAAATTTTGGTTGTTCCAATCACAGACTCATAGATGGTTAGAACTAGAAGAGGCACAAACAACTGGATCAAAATTAGCAGATCTTTTATTGTTAAACGATATTCAACTATATACCCAGACACACTTGTCACCCACAATGGAAGCCACACTACTGGCTTGGAAGATGTTCACATCGTTAGAATTTTTGAATCAAAATACCAAAAACATCCCAATTACTTTAACTAGTATCACATTAGCCATACCAAATCTACACATAACACATTGGACATCTAGAGGCATACTTACAATTGAAGATCTCATGCTAGGCACAACACCCAAAACGTTTGAGGCCTTGAAAAAAGAATATGGTCTGCACGAAAAAAATCATTATAGTTACCTCCAGATTTCTCATCTACTCCAAAAACTCCCGAGCACATCTATTAAAGTGCCTTGGCGAGTATACCTCTATATCACAAATACGAACACCAACATAAAAGGAATATCTTTTTTTTATAATTTGCTAAATAATAAACACGTCTTTACTAAAACCAACAACATCATAGAATGGGAACGTGATCTGGGCACAACTTTCACTGAAGAAAAATGGCAAAAAGCCTTACGCAACACATTTACCGCGACTAAATGTGTTAACTTATGGGAGACAACTTACAAAATAACACTAAACTGGTACTTAACCCCTTACCGAATATCCAAATTTGCTAAACAAGTCTCACCTCTATGTTGGAGACACTGTGGAACCACAGGTACATTGTCCCACATACTGTGAAACTGTCCAATTATTCGTCCATTATGGCAAAAAGTATTTGAACTAATCTCAGCGATAACAGGTTTTACAGTCATCCCCGAAGCAGCTGTGGCAGTCCACTCATTAGGCACAGAGAGTATTCCAGTCACAACAAGGACCATAGTCATCCACATACTATTTAGCACCAGATTGGCAATATTGAGACACTGGAAGGATATCAAACCTCCCCCATTTCAAGAGATAGTTGAACTAACTAACACACATGCCTCATATGAACTTATGTTTGCTGCAGCTCAAGGACACTATCAGAAATCGCAAACCAAATGGTCCGAGTGGCTCTCATGGTATTCAATTCACTATAAAGATAAAGGTTCTTAATGTTCTGAATGTTTGCATATTATACATACGCAAAGTATATATTGCTGTTTTTTTTTCTGTTATCCTCTTTTCTTTCCTGTTGTTTCCTTTTCTTTGCTGTTTTCTTCTTTTTTTGACACTACAACGGCTATGTTACACCTGGCACGACAAAGTTTGGGAGTGCCGGGACTTCCAGTCTATCTACCAGCATGCATATGGTACGGATATTTTATATAAGTTACATTGTAAGACAACTAATTGTTGCTGTATAATGTGCAAACGTATCTGTGATGCTATAGAATGTTCGTATGTTCGTAAGAATGTTCGTTTGTTCGCACAACTATGTACTGTTTTTATATCTTAATAAAAAACTATTGAAACTAAAGAAGGATGAAGAGAAATAAGAAATTAACTTTCCCTCCTTCCCTTCCCATTTTTTCTTCCTCTCTGTCCTTCTTCCTTTCCTTTCCTGCAAATATTGCAGGAAAGGAAAGGAAGAAGGACAGAGAGGAAGAAAAAATGGGAAGGGAAGGAAAGTTGTAGGTTAGGGACAAAGTAAACCAAAAAAGACAAGGGCCTTAACTTATGTGCAATAATATCCACATAACATTGTATTACCCATCAGAATGAGTTCATTTTGGAACTCTTAGCATTCACCCTGGAAACAAATTGTTTTCAATTACTAACCAAATTCTATCAGCAGATCAAGGGGACCTCGATGGGGGCACCCTGGGCCCCAGGGTATGCTTGCTTGCATTTGGGGCTGAGGGAGGAGGAACAAGTGTTTGCCAAACAGATGTATCTTGACCATGTGCATACCTGGTTAAGATACATCGACAATGTCGTCTTGATATGGAGTGGTACCCTTTCAGAGTTGCACAAATTTATGCAAAATTTGAATGTTAATGATCAAAACATTTGTTTGACTTATACATTCGACCAGACAAAGATCTGGTTTTTAGATCTATGGATTTCAGTGTCTGGTCATACAATCTGAACGTGCACTTTCAGGAAGGCTACCTCTGCAAACAAACTTCTTCAAGCAGACATCTATCATCCCAAATGGATGAAAGACAGCATACCAATAGGCCAATTCCTACGTAGTAAACGTAACTGCACTGAAACCTCTGAATATAGAAGTGAAAGTAAAAAGCTTTATGTAAGGTTTAGAGAACAGGGCTATGCACATAGTCAACTGAAGAGAGCAAAGAAGATAGTAGCAACACGGAAGAGGGATGACCTTTTAAAGATACCGGGAGGAGACACGAGGATAAAAGAAGTGTGGAAGGAAATCCAGGGTCCTATAAGAGTAATTACCCAGTTTGGTGCACAGTGGGAAACTGTCCGCGATATACTTCAAAAGCATTGGGGTATCTTATCTAGCGCCCCAGGATTGGCCAAAATTGTAGGCCTTTCCCCGAAGATGGTGACTAGAAGAGCAAAAAATCTGGGAGACATATTGATTAAATCTGAGTACAGAAAGGAAGGGGAAGCAACTTGGTTGTCAGATTTCCCTAGGAGTAGGGGCATGTTCTCTTCTGGATGCTGTCAAGTGTGTCCCTATGTGGATAGATCGGATCTCTTTCAAAACAAAACGCTCCCTAAAAGTCAGGATAGGGGAACACATGCATGAGATCAAGGTGAAGGACACACCCTTGGCCAAGCATTTTGCTCAATACCACAATGGGAGTCGAAATGGCATGAGAGGAATTTACATGTTAAAATTACCTACGAGAAGAGGCGATTTTAATCGCATTTTGTTACAAAAAAGAAAAATGGTGGATTTTCCATCTAAATTCTCTAATCTTGTCAGGTCTCAACACTGAATTGAATTTTCAGGTCTTCCTTGAGACATACATTTACAATCTGTCCCGTGTACGACACATACACACCCCCCAACCTCTATCTTTTTGCTCCTTAGGTGGTTAGGACGTATCACATCATGAGGTGTATATGAATTTAGTTCTCATATGATAGGGTACTAAATAAATGCATGCCAATTTGGGCCATTTGAGCTATTAATTATGACATGTATTTTAGAACCCTATGCCTAATATGTGGGCATGTTACTCTCTACTGTGTGCTTAATTTATTGCCCCCTCACTCCTATGATATCTCCTCTCCTCTGTTCTCTTTACTGTGCCTCTGTATTGCTAGGTAGATAGTTTATTAACCCATTGTGAGATGTGGTAGTAATTGACTCAACCTAGTAAAAAGGAATCCTTTTTTTAATATTGTTTTGTAAATACTTCCACTTTTCCCCTTCCTTCTCTTCCCTTTTTCTCCCCCTCCTTCCCCCTCCCACACATATCCACCCACACCAACATCAATGGAGGGAATGTAGAGACTAGACATAAGCAATGACTGGAACAAGACAGTGAACCTATAACATATTATGTTCCTTTAAGAATTTAATCTGGGCGATTACCTGCCATGGTGGAAAGCCATGATAAGGAACTGATGGAGGCCCATCCTTACGTCCAAATGAAGCTACGTGATTCATCATTGCGAAACGCGTTGACGTCATCAGCGTCACGTGACGCCTTTTCATTCCACCATGTTCTGGAAGTGAGTCCACGAGGAGCGAGGGAACCCACTAACCTACTAGCTGTAATACAGTATTGGAGCCTCTGATCCTTGGAAGGAACTTATGCGTGGCATGCGCTCTATTGGGAAACATTTGCAGAGAGCATGGATACAATATACTTGTTCGTTCTCAAGACCTGACCTAGCGTAAAGAGCATCACCACAGATGGGTATCGTATGATCGGCCCCCAATATCTACTATAGCCATCAATATTGTGCGGAGTATGGGGTACAGCAAACAATCAGTTTAAACCCGATTGGTCTACATACAATGCATCAGATCATACTATTTTGTTTGATCTATAGAAGGAAATAGCAATCGTTCAGTCCAGTACAAATAGTGAACTTGCTCCACGGTATCATTGGTCCTATCTCCTAGGCAGCTATAGAAGCATAGGTCTCCTTGTACTATATAAAATATCCTACAGCCATTGCCCTGCATTTAATCTGGACTATATATCCACATCTGTAACATCGCTGAAAATTGTTCCCTCAACACAATTCTATTTTTATAGACATTTCCTTCCATTATGTTCAAGAAAATTATATCCAACTCAGATCTTCCAATTACAGCTAATTGATTCTACAGGCTGACCACCAGTTTTACCCCAATTCTCCCTCCCCCTTCTTTCCATCATTAGTCTGTGGACGCGAGTCTTCCAGGGACCCCTGTGTGGATACCCATGCAATAAATTACTAAATATTATTTAATGTACATAAGACACATTGGTCTTGGCATGGATATCGACACATAGATATTTGGCGTCCGGGTGATTGTTTATTTGTTTAATTGGAATGTTTTGTGTCTGTTGTCTTGTGCTGTGTGTTGCTATATCTAGAGACTATCCGACACAGTAATCTCTGGATATTTGTCATGTTACCAGTGTCATAACCATCATCTCCCATTGGGGAGAATAATGATATTGCAATTCATTCATAAATATATAACATTTTTCTATTTTTTCCTACAATGTATGCTGTGTCACTCATTTGGTCATCTGGTTCCTTACACTCTTGATAAGGACAGCCCCGTTTTTTGATATATAGGGACAAAGTGGGAAGGGAGTAGGGGTAGAACAGCAGGAGACTGGTCCATCCTTTAAGGCCCCAGTCAAATATCTCCAAAGATTCCC
Source organism: Aquarana catesbeiana (assembly GCF_042186555.1). Taxonomy (NCBI): domain Eukaryota; kingdom Metazoa; phylum Chordata; class Amphibia; order Anura; family Ranidae; genus Aquarana; species Aquarana catesbeiana. The sequence goes on along the minus strand of NC_133324.1, from coordinate 427,665,913 downwards.
AGAATGCTACCAACCATAACAGTGCTTCACACTATCTGATCATTAGAGGACCACCTCCAAAATGGATAAATAGAACCATCTTCCCTTAACTATTGTCCAAAAGTGTAAGCAAATCATGATATTCGGTGGATTAAGTGAAAGCCAACCAAGGACACCATGGGGGTTATTTACGAAAGGCAAATCCACTTTGCACTGCAAGTGCACTTGAAAGTGCACTGAAAGTGCACTTGGAAGTGCAGTCGCTCTAAATCTAATGCCCCGTACACACGGTCAGATTTTCCGATGGAAAATGTCCGATCGGAGCGTGTTGTCGGAAATTCCGACCATGTGTGGGCTCCATCGGACATTTTCCATCGGATTTTCCGACACACAAAGTTGGAGAGCAGGAGATAAAATTTTCCGACAACAAAATCCGTTGTCGGAAATTCAGATCGTGTGTACACAAATCCGACGGACAAAGTGCCACGCATGCTCAGAATAAATAAAGAGATGAAAGCTATTGGCCACTGCCCCGTTTATAGTCCCGACGTACGTGTTTTACGTCACCACGTTTAGAACGATCGGATTTTCCGACAACTTTATGTGACCATGTGTATGCAAGACAAGTTTGAGCCAACATCCGTCGGAAAAAATCCTAGGATTTTGTTGTCGGAATGTCCGAACAAAGTCCGACCGTGTGTACGGGGCATAAGGGGTAGATCTGAAATGAGTGGAAGCTCTGCTGATTTTATCATCCAATCATGTGCAAGCTAAAATGCTGTTTTTTATTTTCCTTGCATGTCCCCCTCGGATCTACAGCGACCTTACCTCCAAGTGCACTTTCAGTGCACTTTCAAGTGCACTTGCAGTGCAAAGTGGATTTTCCTTTAGTAAATAACCCCCCATGTATTCCTGAACTTGTCCTCTCTATGGTACACAAAGAGGCCATAAGTTCTTTCATCTGTCTTATAACATTACTTTGGCAAATCCTAATGTCATGGATGGAGTACCTATATGCTTCCATGTGGAAGGAATGGCAGCCCTTTTTATTGAGTTTTATAATCAGTTGGAAGTATAACAAGTATACTGTTGGCGTTAACATTTTTCTGATATGAAATTATGAGGAATAAAGGAGTTTTTGGAATACACAAAATTGGAGTCAATGGGGAACAAAATCATGAAGGATTTCATAAGTGAGAAAGACTGTGGTGGTCATGTAGGTGTTGTGATGTGTAAGATGGGGTGGTGTACTCTAGAGAGATCCTGAAAAAAAAAGATAAGCTCTAAGGGAGGCTAAGAGGTTAGTTAGATTGCAGGGGTGAAGAGAAAGAGAGGGTTAGTAAAAGGAAGAGAGGAAAAAGAACCAAAAAAGAGAGGTAAAGAGGGAAGGAAGAGATGTGAAAAAAAGAGAAAAAGAAAAGGGGGTGGAAGTGAGAAAACAAGGAGGAAACCAGTAATAGGATTGAGGATTGTAAAGTTGTAGGGCTGAGTAGTTGCAGCAGCAGTAATTAGATATGAGAGGATGCATCATTATGTTTAGTGTAGTTTATTCATGGGAACAAAATGATTAGAAATGCCTTATGATTGTTACATAGTTACATGGTTGAAAAAAGACACAAGTCCATCTAGTTTAAACAATACAAAAAAATACAATCTCATATACACATATCCTTCACCCACAGTTGATCCAGAGAAAGGTGAAAAACCTCAGCAAAAAATAATCCAATTTGCTACAGCAGGGGAAAAGAATTCCTTCCTTATCCTCCAAGAGGCAATGAGATTTTCCCTGGATCAACTTTACCTATAAATGTCAGTACCCAGCTATATTATGTACATTCAGGAAAGAATTCAGGCTTTTTTAAAGCAATCTACTGAGCTGGCCAGAACCCCCTCTGGAGGGAGTATCTTCCACATTTTCACACTCTTATGCCCTGTACACACGGTCAGACTTTACGTTGGAAAATGTGTGATAGGACCTTGTTGTCGGAAATTCCGACCCTGTGTGGGCTCCATCACACATTTTCCATAGGAATTTCCGACTCGCAAAGTTTGAGAGCAGGCTATAAAATTTTCCAACAACAAAATCCGTTGTCGGAAATTCCGATCGTGTGTACACAAATCCGACGCACAAAGTGCCACGCATGCTCAGAATAAATTAAGAGACGAAAGCTATTGGCTACTTACCCGTTTACAGTCCAGACGTACGTGTTTTACGTCACCATGTTCAGAACGATCAGATTTTCCGACAACTTTGTCCGACCGTGTGTATTCAAGACAAGTTTGAACCAACATCCGTCGGAAAAAATCCATGGATTTTGTTGTCGGAATGTCCGATCAATGTCCGGCCGTGTGTACAGGGCATAACTGTGAAGAAACCTTTTTGTATTTGGAGATGAAATCTCTTTTCCTCTAGACATAAAGAGTGTCCCTTGTCTTCTGTGGTGACTTTAAAGTGAATAACTCAACACCAAGTTCACTATATGGATCACCTATGTATTTGTACATGTTGACCATATCCCCCCTTAATCTCCTCTTCTCAAGAGAGAATACATTTAGTTCCTCTAATCTTTCCTCATAGCTGAGTTCCACCATGCCTCTTGGATGATTGAAATCAACCTATAATTTATCATTACCATTTAATCTGTCTTTGACTTATGTGATGTTCAGGGTTGGTGATTTCAAAAAGCGGGCTTTTGGGCTAAGTCAATAAGTTTATTCCCTGCTCTAGGAATGTTGGGTATGGCCTGTTTAACAGGGCTTTGATAGGGTCCTGTGTTATATTATGATAAAGTACTGAATTAATTAAAATATAGACCATAATCTATAGCCATTTTGGGACAGAACCACCAAATATGTATTATTGTGCCTGAACCAGTTTGATGAATAATGTATTTAGCTAAGCGAGATTGGGTATGCTATTAGAAGAAATGGCCACACACCACTGTAGATCAAAATCCTCTTTATTTGGACATCCCAAAAACTACAGGCATCAGAATGCTGGGTAGACACGTTTCGCACACTTCATGTTACGAAGTCATTACGAGATTACCAGGAGAATGGGTATGCTACCATCTGAAAATAACTTTATGCAAGTTTTATAAGGCTAATATGTTAGTGGAACCTTTTGCTCTAGAGTTAAAGTATTGAAAGGTTTTCATGCCAGTGATCATTAGAATGGAATAGTAATCCAAAAAGCCTTTACATTTCATAGTAAAAAACCACTAGAGGATATTGGTCCTGGTGTGAATAGAAGTCATATTAACATGCAAATCAAAGATAGTTGTGAAGAAAGGAGTGCTGCAGAGAAGTTGGACATGTCCCATATAGCTAAAGATGTTTTTATAGCTTGGTATAGTTGTGTTAGTCTTAGGTTGGGGGTAGCTATATTTGTAAGGAGACTGCTACTGGATTATAGTCTTTCGTGTCCATTTGGACCCACAAGGGGCTTTATGTTTTGGCATGCAATCAGGTGGGCTCTATGCACTGTTAGGTAGTAGTTTGTTAATATAGGGATTCCCAGACCTAAACTTGTGTTAATACATTGTGGTTCTCTTGACCCTAGGTATAAAACATTGGGCTCCATTCATGAAGCAATATCTACCACTTTAAGAAATGCAGCAAAATACTGTATAGCGTTTTTCAAAAACATTTTTTGGCATTCACTAAAAAAAAATGCTTCTAAAATACCGCATGTGGCATTTTTCCAAAATATGCAGTACAGTAAAACCTTGGGTTGTGAGCATTATTTCTTCTAGAAACATGCTTGTAATCCAAAGCACTCATAAATCAAAGCAAATTTCCCCATAAGAAATAATGGAAACTCAGATGATTTGTTCCACAACCATTTATTCATTGTGTAATAGACATGTGCATTCGTTTTCGCCCTAATGCATTTTCGTCTGAATTTCAAGCATTTCCGTTATCGTTGTAACAAACGATAACGAACGTGCAGAATCCGAAAACCGAAAGATCCGACATAAACTAATGCTTTATTTTCGTTTTCCTTGTGACTGCAGTTCGATATAGATAGGATATTCGACATGACGCTGACAATAGCGATCTGTGTCCATCGAACCTGTGGTCGAATGTGCCTAACCTTAGCTCTATTAGTCCAAGATTATTCGACATAGAGAGAAAAGATTCGACATAGAGAGAAAAGATTCAACATTATAGAGACAATAGCAAAAAAGGTCCAATGTGCCTAACCTAACTCTATTAGTCCAAAATTATTCGACATAGAGAGAAAAGATTTGACATGAAGATTCGACGAAGCAGTCGCTGCGAGTGGACATTTATGGTCAAATGCTCCGCCCATAGGCTATAGAAGAATTCTAATGTTGGTTGACTAGTAATAATAATTAATAAATATAATTATTACTAGTGTCATACAACATTAGAATTCTACTATAGCTTGTAGGCTGAACATTCGACCGGAAATGTACGATTGCAGCGTCGTACAGTTTAGCTGCTCCGTCAAATCTTCTTAGAACATTCGACAGACACCATAAGCCTTCAATGACAGATTTGACCTTAATTATTTCAGATTTTCGGACGAGTGCATTTTTTAACGAAACAAAATTAAAAAAAACGAATTTCAGGAGTAACTAAATAAATGTATTTTTTGGACTAAAACGAAATTCCGAAAAAAAAATATTTCAGTGTGCACATTTCCAGCAGGAGCTAATGAGTATAAAAAAGAGGAGAGAGGTGCCTCTAAGTGTAGCAATATAGTTACATTTGATAAAGGTACAAAATTTAGCAACTCACATGGTTAATGATTAAAAGAGACACATCTAAGTATGCAGGCATCCAGGATAAAGCTGTCCACATAGACTGTCCTCCGCACCGTCGGGTCTCACCGCTGCCCGTCTGCAATTGTGACCAGGAAGACTACCCTGCAGTAGAGCGATCTGAAAGCGAGACTTAAAGCACTGGTGGAGCGCAGCATGGAAGGGATGACATAATGACGGTGAGGAGGATGGTGTATGTCAGGGGTGTCCAAACTACGGCCCTCCAGCTGTTGCTGAACTACACTTCCCATGAGGCATTGTAAAACTCTGACATTCACAGACATGACTAGGCATGATGGGAGTTGTAGTTCCGTAACAATTGGAGGGCCATAGTTTGGACACCACTGGTCTATGTGGACAGAGTTACCCCGGATGCCTACATGCTTAGATGTGCCTGTTTTAATCACCATCCATGTGAGTTGCTAAATTTTGTACCTTCATTAAATTTAACCATATCATGTTAGAAGGCACCTCTCTTCTCTTTTATACGCTGTTATGACGTGACCCTACTCTTATATCAAGACATTGCTTGATATAAGAGTACGGTTATCAAGTCAAAATTTATTAAAAAATTTTGCTTGTCTTGCAAAACAGTCTCAAACCAAGTTACTCTCAATCCAAGGTTTTACTGAAACCATGCAATAATTTATTTCATGCAATATCCAGCAGGATGGATACAGTGGAGAAGAATTAAGATTTCAGATTTCAGATGTCAGATTTTATTGCTAATAAAGAGGTAAAATTTGTTTAAACCGTAGAAATATGCCAACTCACTAAGTCATTGTCATCCCTGCAGCATATGTATTATTACAAAAGAAGTAAGGTGACTAGAATACCAGTCAAAGTGATGCTGCTTTTACAGGACACATGTGGAGTATCAAAAACAACTGTTAAATGAAGTAAATACAAAATATCTTTATAAATGTCAAGTATTAAATGAAAATACTATAAAAGATCATACACAAAATACCCCTCTACCACCAATAAAAAATACGGCATTGGGGGTTATTTACGAAAGGTAAATCCACTTTGCACTACAAGTGCAAACTACAAGTGCAAAGTGCACTTGAAATTGCACTGAAAGTGCACTTGGAAGTGAAGTCGCTGTAGACATGCAAGGAAAATAAAAAACAGCATTTTACCTTTCACATGATTGGATAATAAAATCAGCAGAGTTTCCCCTCATTTGGGATCTACCCCTCAGATTTACAGCGACTGTACTTCCAAGTGCACTTTCAGTGCGATTTCAAGTGCACTTTGCACCTGTAGTTTGCACTTGTAGTGCAAAGTGGATTTGCCTTTCGTAAATAACCCCCGTTGCCGTATTTTATTAATGGAAGAAGGGTAATTATATGTGTGTGTGAGTTTGAAATTATTTTCATTCAATATTTGACATTTATAAATATATTTTTTTATTTCCTTGAAGTATAACTAAAAGATTTTTTTTTTATGTTTTGAATAGTATGGAGAGGTATTAGAACACCTATTAGGTTTTTACTGTTGTCCGTGCCCTCATTAGGGAGATTCACCCATTATCACTGAAAGTGAAATAAAAATAAGATCCCAAATTTGGGTTGTCCCTAGAAAAGTAATAGAGGGGACATTTTCCAATGGGGACACTAGTTCTCATGACCTGAGGGACCCCAAGGGATTCCCTTAATTTGCAGGGATTTCCTCTCACTTCCTGTTTTGGCAATGGGACAGGAAAAAAAGGTAAATCTCCCTAATGGGACACAGATGGCAAAAAAAAAAAAAAAAAGCCTGACAGTGGTTCTAACCTCCATTACTCTATCCAAAATGAAAAAGAAAGTTTTGTCTTCAGTTACACTTTCAAGCAGCCTCTCTCAACCTTTTCAACACAGAAAAGCCCTTGAAATATTTTTTTCTCATTTTAGGAAATACCTGCTAAAAATGACTATATCTACAACACATGATACATTAGTGGGATGATCAGTGGAAAGAATGCTCCTTACACTTGGGATCACTGGGAAGAATTACCCCCTTATAGATAGCTAAAAAGATCAATTATGTCAGTGGGATTAGACCATTGTGATATGCATGTACATTGTATTATAGTAGGAGTGATTACGATTTTTTTTGCCTAAAATGATGTATATGCTTGTATATTCACAAAAGTCTCTAAAAATCTGGTGAAATGACAGGAGAAAATAAGTATATTTAAATACATATAGTGGGGTGGATTAACTAAATGTAATGGGGTTGATTTACTAAGGGCATGCAGACTGAGCACTTTGAAAGTTAAGTTACTCCAGAGATTAGTAAATGATGGGGAGCTCTGCTGACTTCCATCACCCAACCATGTGCAAGTAAAAATGCTGTTTTTTTTTTCCTTGCATGTGATTGGGTATTACTTCTAATGTGAAGCTTTACCTCACGTACCAAGCTCTGAAGCAACTTGCAGATTTCACAGTCTTTTTACCTTAAAGTAGAACTAAAGGCAAAACTTTTTTCTTTCATTTTGGATAGAGTAAGGGAGGGTTATAACCCCTGTCACTTTTTTTTTATAAGAAGTGTTTATTTGTTTATAAAAGGTGTATACAAAGGGTAAAAGTGTTGGGGATGCAGCCGCTACAGTAGCAAAGGAGAAGAACAAATGGGGGTTGAATCTCATTAGAGAAGAACATATAAGACATATCTTGACAAGCATAATAATTAACATGTTGGTGAAACCCCTGTCACGTTTTTTTTTTTAATTGCCATCCCCATTGGAAGATGTCCCCTCTATTCTTATTTTTTCAAAGAATTTTATTAGATTTTTCACAGTAACAGAGGCAAAAGGAAAGGATTACAGATAACATGAATCAAGGTTTTGCGACAAAGATAGAATATAAAATACAATCATAGTGCAAGTATCCAGCAACAGTACGTATTTCTCAAACAATGGTGGTAAATGTACCCTTGTCTAGGGAGGTATTTGCATCTATGTAGGGACAATACTGATTATGGGAGGATTCCTGGTATGTCCTAAGAGTCTGTGTCATTAGGGACAATGGTTGTTGTGTGGGCCTACAGGGCGGCGAGTGAAATGTACGGGCAAACCGATGCAGGCCACCCCAATACCCGCTCACCCCTAAAGGGATCTAACTGTGGGTGGGTGGGTGCCAGTGGCACTCATATAGTGTTTAATCATATTTGGTTCACCGAGAGCTATGAATGAGCCCCTGTGTATTTGTACATCTCCCAAGCGTGGGTAATTGCATCTAAACCTCTGGTGATCTTTCAGGTGTATTTAATTTAACAGGTTAGGTAGTAGGGTCCCTTTATTGGGTTCTGCATTTTTATATTGGGTTATCCAATGGTAATGGATAAGTTGGGTAGAAGGGGGGAGGATGAGGGGAACAGAGGTGAAGGAGTTCTTATGTGTCTTGGTAGGTCTCTGATTAGTCTTCCTTAGTCGGGTAGTGATGTGCTGGTTTGGGGGTTGTCAGCATCCGTGGTGTCTCTATAATGTATCTAACAAGCCCAGGTTTTTCAAAATTTAGTGGGATTGTCTTTAGCTTGGTGGATAAGCTTTTCCATTTCAGCCCTTTTCTCTACAGGGTGGATCCACTCAGAGACTGTGGGGGGGTTAGTGCTTCTCCAGTGAACAGGTATACATAGGGTGGCTGCATTGATGAGGTGTAGGGTGAGGGATTTTCTGTATGCCGACAAGGGTAAGGAGGTATGGTGGAGTAGGTATTGTGCTGGGGTGAAGTCCGGGGTGTAGGATGTAATTTGAGTGATCAAACCGTGAATTTCCTCCCAGAATGGTTGTATTAGTGGGCTTTCCCACCATATATGAAGTAATGAGCCTAGGGCGGAGTTGCATCTCCAGCATAGCAAGGAGATGCTAGGAAAGAATTTATGGATCTTATCGGGTGTCCTGTACCATATGGAGTAAATTTTATATCTGTTTTCTTGTGCAGAAATGTTGATGGATCCCTTGTGTGTGTCTTCGTACATGCGTTCCCAATCGTCTTTGGAAAAGTCTGCTGCTAATTCAGTCTCCCAATGTTGGTTTTTCTTATTTTTTGGAATGTTTTCTGAGAATAGTAGCGCATATATCGCTGAGATCAGATGCCTTTGAGGTTCCGAGCTGTTACATGGTGTTCGAAGGGGGTATAATCCCTATGCCATTGGGCGTTAGGCTGGGAATTTTGAAAAAAGTGTCTGATTTGAAGAAATTTTAAAAAGGGTATGTTGAGCGCTGGGAATTTAGAGGACATTGCTGAGTATGAGAGGAGCTCGCCATTGTGAAAAAATTGTTGTGCTCTGATCAGCGGACCAGTGGGAGAGTCAGTTGGGTTATGTGCGGGGAGGCCTGGCGGGAAGTCAGGATTCTGGTCTAGTGGAGTCATGGGTGAAGGGGTCAGATTGAGAGTTTTGCATGCTGATCTAAAGTTCAGCAATGTGGGGACTATTGACGGGTGGGTGGTGTATTCTTTGGGGGCGGATTTGTGGTTAATCCAGAGAAGGGGAGAGATTGGTACCTGAGCAAAGGCCTTTTCAATTTGGATCCAATCTTTGTTATTTTTATGTACGTGCCATAATTCTAGTGAGTTGGCATGCCCAGTAGTATTTGTGAATCGCTGGGAGTCCTAACCCCCCTTTCTGTTTAGGAAGTGTCATTTTATCCCAGCTCAATCTGGGAGTGTTTGAAGAACATATGAGGTTTCTGCACATTGTTTTATATGATGCGAAGAAAGAGGGGGGAAGTTTGATGGGAATGGCTTGCAAGAGATAGAGGGTTCTGGGAAGAACATTCATCTTCAGGATGGGGGCTCTACCAAACCAAGAGAAGGGGCCTTTATGCCAGTTGTGCAAATCTCCTTGGTTTTTCTGGAGGGCTGGCAAAAAGTTTTTGGCGTAAAGTTCAGCCATTTTGGTGGGGAGTTTAGTGCCCAAGTACAGTATGTTATCTTTCATGATTCCCAGCTGAAAGGGAAATTATTTTGGCAATGTAATACTGTCGTTGTCAGGAGTGTTACGTTTAGGACTTTAGATTTATCGAAGTTGATCTGTAGGTTGGAGATTTTTTTCAATAAGGTGAATTCCCTAAGAAGGTTGGGAATGGTGGTTATGGGATCTGAAAGGAATAGTAGGATGTCGTCTGCATAAGTAGTGATTTTATATTGTTTGTGTTGAATATCAATCCCTCTAATATCAGGGTTCTCTCTTAGTCTGCAAAGGAAGGGCTCCATGGTAAGAACAAAAATAAGGGGTGAGAGAGGACAACCCTGACGTGTGCCGCTTGCGATGGAGAAGGTGTTCGACAGTCGGCCTTTGATTCTGATTCTGGCTGTGGCGGACGAGTATAGTGCAAGGATCGTTTGGAGTAAGCGTGTTGGAAGTCCCAGCGCTTGTAATACTGCTGACATGTAGTCCCAGGCCACTCTGTCGAATGCCTTCTCCGCATCTAGGGTTAGGAAGAAACCCTCATTTGAAGTTGTTGATAGCCAATGGTGTATGTTAATGGCTTTTATGGTGTTATCCCTGGCTTCTCTGCCAGGGATAAAGCCAACTTGGTCAACTAAGATCAATCTGAGGAGTAAGGGGAGCAGGCAGTTTGTTAGAATTTTGGTATAGAGCTTCATGTCTACATTAAATAGGGAGATGGTATAGTAATTGGACACCACCACGGTATCTCTGCCTGGTTTCGGAATAAGTGGGCCTCTAGGATGTCTTTGTTGGTGAGGGGGGAGGAGGTTGGATTGTTAAATGCCTTGACAAAGTGGGGGACGAGAATGTCAGAAAAGAATTTGTAATAGCTTACAGTTAGGCCATCTGGGCCCTGGCTTTTGCCTGTTTTCAACTGTTTCAGTGCGATTAGGGTCTCTTCTGTTGAGATTGGTCTAAATCTGTCGCTTCCTCTGCGGTGAGAGGAGATGGGGTATATCTGGATAGAAAGTCATTAACGGTCTTAGTCCGGTCTGGGGAGGGATCGTTCGATTGTGAATTAGGTAGATTGTATAACTTGGAGAAGTATTGAACAAATTGGTCATCTATGTCTTTTGGAGTGGCTAGAGTATTACCCGATAGGGTCTTGATAGTATGGATGGTATACATCGCTTTTTAAGTTGTAAGGCTCTAGCCAGTAGTTTTCCAGCTTTATTACCAAATTCATAAAATAATTTTTGGGTTAGTGTGTATTTGCGTATCAATGTCTTTTGAAGCTCCTCTAGGAGTTCTTCCCTCACTTTCAAAAGATCAGCGAAAGATTCGGTGGCTAATGATAGTTCGAGTGATTGTATACGTGCGGATAATTCTTCAATGCAGGATTTTCTAAGTTTGTTCCTTTTAGCAGCTATGGAGATAAGTTCACCTCTAATTACGCATTTGTGTGCAGCCCATGTAATAGTGGGTGAGGTTTCTTCTGATATGTTTTCTGCAAAGTATTGGGAGAGGCGTTTGGTGATGTTATGAGTAGTCTCATAACAGGGAGTAGAGGGGTTATCTAGGTGCCAGATTGTAGCTCTAGTGCATGTCATCGGGAGTGTCAAAGTTATGGTTATGGGGTAGTGGTCCGAGAGTAGCATGGGTTCAATTGTAACCTCAGTAAGGAAGGTTAGGTCATTTTGTGAGATAAAGAAATGATCAATCCTGGAATATTTGTTATGTGGTGGGGAGAAGAAAGTGAAGTCTTTCACGTTTGGGTGTAGCGTGCGCCAGGTGTCCTGTAGGGTTGGGTTGCTGAATTGGGTTTTTATTGCGGGGAGGGCTTTGTATGTCATGTATGAGGGCCCATTGGATGTGTCTTGGGAGGGTGTCAGGGGTACTTTGAGGTCCCCTCCTACAATCAGAGTGCCAGATTGGAAGGCTGTAAGTTGTTGTAAGGTTTTATGAAAGAAGGATACTTGCTGTGAGTTTGGGGCATAGAGATTTGTGATGGGTCTGTTATGGAGCGTTCCCTTGAGAAAGAGGAATCTACCCTGGATGTCTCTTTGGACCTCTAGTATTTGGAAAGGGCAGTGTTTAGAGATCAGGATAGAGACGCCTTTAGATTTAGCTTCCTCATTGGCGGCGTGATAGACCGTCAGAAAGTGATGGTTATGGAGCTTAGGGATGTTGTCTGATCTGAAGTGAGTTTCCTGTATAAGGGCGATGTGTACTTTGGTTTTCTGGAGAGTGTAGAGTAACTGTGATCTTTTTTCAGGGACGTTAAGTCCACAAATATTTAACGAGCATAATTTAAGTTATATGGGAAGATGTGCTGGCGGGTTGGCTTGAAGTGGAAGGGATGATGTTTTCCGTTATAGTGGTGGGGGAGGGGGTGGTGGGGTAGCTGCACCAGGAAGGGGGGTGTAGCTGGTTTTAAGGTAGAAATATGTAGTGTACTGTTGTCTCTAAGGGTGTACTGATGGGGGGGATTTGTCCAACCTCCTCAAAAGAGGTTCGAATCAGAAAGGTACAGAGCGCAGAGGGTGCATGCACTCCTGTCGAAATGCCTGCACCGTGATACGTCGCTGTGTGGGGGTTGACCAGGACCAAGCTACAAAAAGTAACCACTTATGTGTGAGGTAGCCCACCGCCACAGGGCGTTGGGTTAAACAGGGAGGAGGTTCATCTCCCGGGATGCTTTTGAGATGGGGAATATCCATTATGTAACCGTTCGGACCGTGGGTGGTATGCGAAATTGATGCCTTGTCTAGTCAGGGTGTTAAGTACGTCTAATGCATTATACTATCTGTTTTGCTGTGGTGTTTGTCCCTAGGATGAAGTCTCCACTGAAAGTCCATGGAGAGTCCATGGTAGGGACTGGGTTTTGTAACATTACTTAAGTCTTAAACCAGACATCTATACTAAATATATAAACAACAAGAAACAACTTGTTACCAAAGTGATTATTCCAAAGAATAAGAAAAAACATTAACAATCACAATCACACCTTGCCAATAAGGCTAGATACCTGCTAACCAAGTCCTTGTACCATGAACCGTGAGTCTTGTAGCTTTTTTACTGTTTTTCGTTGTGAGTCAGTTACCCATCACTTTGTGGGGGCTGCAGAGGACTGAGAGATTTTTGTGAGAAAGTGGTTTTGTCCCTGATTATCACACATCAGTCTATTGGAAGGAGGGGGACATCTGTGTCCGATGACGGTATTGGTGAGCTATTGCAAGTAGATGGGTGGTCACTTTCCCTGTAAAGAGGGGGGTTTGGACAATATCTCCTTGTCCGATCGGGAACATAGTTATATTGAGTTAATATTACCCAATCCTGAGAAGGTTAGGGCATGGTCTACCCTATTTGTAAGCTGGTTGATCACCCGATTTTAGTGTCAGATTGCTCCCCAGTGAAACCTGTCACACCCAACCGGCTATTGCAGCACTTATCTGAGTCTTGGAAGATGCCTAAACACAGCTCTGCGGCCCGCTCGGACCACGAGACACAAGATGGCGGCTCGGCTTTGAAGACGGCTGCAGTGAAGCACAGGGAGGCAGTGCAGAAACTGTTCTCCCAGAATGACATGTGGGATTCACCAGAGGTACTTGGAAACAGTGCGGAGAGCCGTAGTGGATCACAGTCGGAGGCAGGTGATACAGTACCCCTGGAGGATCAGAACGCACCGGTGTTACCCTGGGACACAGTGAGTAATCCACCCATGTCCCAAGCCTCACACAAGGCCCAAGTCACAGGCTTGGCTGGGCCTGAATCCACACTGAGAGATATCCTCTCTGCGGTCACATCCTGCAATCTTTCTATTACTGTTTTGGCCACGGAAGTTAAAGGAATGAAAGCTGAAATGTCCTTCATGCGTCCGGACATGCAGAATTTAAGGGATCGTACATCCGCCATTGAAGGGCGCATTAGTATCATAGAGAATGATTGGGCCCCCATGCAGAGGGAGTCGCATGCACAGCAATTAATGGTGGCTAAACACGCCATGAAACTTGATGATTTAGAAAATAGACTGTGCAGAAACAACGTTAGAGCCATTGGCATCCCTGAAAAAATGGAGGGGAGAAACCCAGTCGATTTCATTGAGCATTGGCTACTGGAAAAGTTTGGAAAGGGATCATTCTCTCCTATGTTTGCGGTGGAGAGTGCACATTGGGTTCCCTCCAGGCCTTTGCCTCAGGGAAATCCCCCTAGAGCCTTTCTGTTTAAAATGCTCCATTACAAGGATAGAAATATTATCTTGTTTAAGGCACGTACCTTGGGAGATGCCCTGGTGATAGATAACTCTAAGGTATCCTTGTTCCCGGACTTTTTGGCTGAGGTGCAAAAACAAAGGGCTCAGTTTAAAGATGTTAAAAAGAGACTTTGCTCCTTGGATATACAATACTCCATGCTTTATCCGGCTCGTCTGCGTGTGGTGGCCAGAGATGAAGTGCATTTTTTTGAAAAACCTGCAATGGTGATGCAGTGGCTGGATAGAGAAGAAAGATCCCTGCGGGAAGAATTGAGCAGACGGTGCAAAAATACCTGAATGTCATCCTGAATATGAGAATCCTGCCAAGGTGGAAGACTATGTTCACAAAGAGTGTTAGTGTCATTCACGCTAATGATCACTATACGAGGCCTGTTGCCTAATGGCTCTTCAAAGCCGGCTACTGAACTTAGCCCCCTTCGTGGACATTACAGTTTTTATATTTCTATTTTTTTTTCTGTGTTACTTGGAACCCAGTTGGTTCATTGGTCCTAGTCTTGCTTAACCCTTTATTTTACAGATTTCACTTTTTTGACCAGAGACTGCCTACTACATACCACCATATCCGGTACTCTGGGGATGATTATCTAGAGAATGCAGTGCTTATTATGAATGCCTTTCAAACTCATGCTTTGTATACATATGTTTTAATGCTTTATGGCTAAACAAGTTGTTCTGACCAGTTGGAATGTAAGGGGTCTAGGGGACAGGGTGAAACGTTTAGTGGTACTCCATATGCTTAAACACATGGGTTCTTCTGTGGTGTGTCTACAGGAGACGCATATACCGCCTGGTCAAGAGTCCCCATTTTCTGCAAAATTATTTGGTTCCCAGTTTCACTCTGCCTTCTCATCTTACGCCAGGGGGGTCAGCGTGTTGATAGGTATCAATGTCCCTTTGTACACACGGCTTCACTTATTGACCCTTATGGTCGGTATATATTTTTAGTATACTCTCTGGATGGATTACAATGCATTGTTGGGAACATATATATACAACCCCCCTTCTTGGTGGAGGTCATCAAGATTCTGGCTACTTTTCTGTCACAGCATCCAGGTATTCCGGCACTTATTGTGGGTGATTTCAACAACTATTTGAATACAGATCTTGATAAAATGTCCACAAAAGCTCCTCCGAGTGCATTGGACAGGGGGCAGACATCCTTCGCTCGGCTCCCTTTAGAGCTGGGGCTGAGAGATGTTTGGCGGTTGAACCCTCCACAAGTAAAATGTTATTTATGTTATTCTGCCACACATAGAGGTCTCTCCAGAATTGATCTTGGTCTTGGCAATGATATGATGCTACCACTAATAACTTCCTCACGCTATGAGGCAAGAACTATATCTGACCACTCACCCCTTTGTATAGAGATTTCTACGTCCGGTATATCCAAGCGTGTTTGCTGGAAACTCAACCCGTTTTGGTTGTCTTTATTTCCTAACCCTGACCCTATTCACAATAACCTGACTACATTTATTCGATTTAACAAACCTACGGCTAGTCCTGGTGTTTTATTCTATCCACATTTAGGGATTTCCATGCTGATGTGTACTCCTCTAAGGTTTCTCCCACTACAGAAGTGGTGCTCCCCTTACGGCTGATGAACTGCTGGAAGCATTAGCGCTTTCCTCTCTGGGTAAGTCTCTGGGTTCGGATGGCTTGCCGGTGGAGGTATATAAACGCTATTCTGAACCATTAATACAACATTTAAAAGAGGTGTTTGAGGATGCTAGAAAAACAGGAAGCTTACCCCAATCCATAAATGAAGCAATTATTGTGCTTCTTTTGAAAACTGGTAAAGAGGCTCACTCCCCAGACTACTATAGACCCATTTCGCTATTAACAACCAATGTTAAATTACTGGCAAGGGTTATGGCCACTAGACTAGCTAAGGTTATTCATAAAGTGGTCCACAGGGACCAATCAGGGTTTATCCCATCGAGATCTACAGCCCTTAACATCAGGCGACTATTTCTTAACCTTCAGATACCTGTCGATAACCTGGGTGGGAGAGCGATCCTGTCCCTAGATGCAGCTAAGGCTTTTGATAGCGTCAAATGGCCTTATTTGTGGGCTGTCTTAAAACGCTTTGGACTAGGGGACAATTTCATTCAATGGGTAAAGCTGTTGTATGCAGCACCTACGGCTAGAATCTGCGTAAATGGAGACCTTTCGGACTCATTTCCTCTCTTCAGAGGCACGAGACAGGGGTGCCCACTTTCACCCCTATTATTTG
The DNA here is from genome assembly GCF_042186555.1 of Aquarana catesbeiana. Taxonomy (NCBI): domain Eukaryota; kingdom Metazoa; phylum Chordata; class Amphibia; order Anura; family Ranidae; genus Aquarana; species Aquarana catesbeiana. The sequence goes on along the minus strand of NC_133324.1, from coordinate 427,649,760 downwards.
CGCTAGCCCTTGAACCACTTGCAGCTACTGTTAGGTCATCCCAGTCTATAGTGGGTTTTAACAGAGGACCATTTACAGATAAGATCTCCCTTTACGTGGATGACACTTTGCTGTACCTGAGAGACGTGGATGCTTCCCTTACGAATGCGATGCAGGTAATCCAACAATTTGGATCCTTATCAGGATTCTCTATTAATTGGAGCAAATCTGTCCTTTTACCTGTAGATGAGCCTATGATCTCGTTACCGGCTAGTGCGGAATCCTTAAGGTAGTCTCTTCATTTAAATATTTGGGAGTACAGGTGTCAGCAGAACCACTGACATATTTAGAGGACAATCTCTTACCCCTGTTCAAGAAACTTCAAATGACGTGTAATACTTGGTGCAAGCTCCCATTGTCAGTAATAGGCAGAATAAATCTAATTAAGATGGTTTGGGGACCCCAACTATTATATATTATGCATAATTCTCCACAATGGATACCCCGTAGATCATTATTCATTATTGAAACTTTGTTCAGGTCCTTGATATGGAAAAAGAAAGTGGCCAGAATAAGTATTTCTACTCTGCAATATGGTAAAGTTCGGGAAGGAGCTGCAGTCCCTAACCCTAAATTTTATTTCTACACCTCTCAACTACAACAATTAAGTGGTTTTAGGTTACTGCGTGAATCTGACCCGGTCGAAAACATGTTGCGGAGTGGAACACTGAATACTTTGGTGCTGGCGAGTTTGAAGGCGGGGTTACCACACCTGCCACAAACAGCGCCCACTGTTATTCTTCTGAAAAAACTATGGTCCATGGTCAGGTCTAGTTTGAAGATCTCGGGATTTTTGGCAGAAACTCCATTATGGGATAATCCGAATTTGACAGAAGTATATAAGTTGGATAGCTTCCAATCCTGGAGACTGGCCGGAATTTGTAATATTTCTCAATTGTTTAATCATAATATTTTAAAATCTTTTTTGGAACTGCAAACAGAATTTAACCTACCTAGGCATCACTTCTACAAATACCTTCAGGTACAACATGCTCTTCGAGTCATCAGAGTGGGGGGCATTGGCTGAGGAGTATTCTGTCCATGATTTATCTATGAAATGCTGAAAGTCAGTGTTGTTATGTAGGTACGAAGGGAAGCGCCATATCTTGGGGTGGGGAGGTAGGTCAAGATTATCAAGTTGCACTGAAATTGGGGCATGGAGATGGCAATGTCAAGGATGTCTGCATTAGACAACATGGGGATTAGGTTGTCAGATCCAAAAAAATAGTAGATTCTGGTGAATACATTATGTGGATTGGAGTAGAAGGTGAATACCCTGTCAGTAGGGTGTATTAGACGCCAAAGGTCTTGGAGGTGGAGGGATTCCATGGTGGATGCAAAGTGCGTGGAAGTGGTGGGGTCGGAACCTGACCTGGAGCATTTAGGGGATGATCTGTTGCCAGTCTGATGTAAGATGTCATTAAAATCCCCTCCAACTAAGTGTGGGAGGTGAGTGTTTTTGAAGTAGCCATGTAGATAGTTCACTATAAAAGGGTTTACCGGGGTTATTGGGGGAGTATATATTTGAGAGCACTAGGTCTTTGGATCCTATTTATACATGTGCTGAAATGAAACGTCCCTGGCTATCTTATTGTATGGATGAGACCGTACAGGGGAGATTCTTGTGAAATAGTGGGAGAACTCCTGCTTGGTGCCCTGAGCCTATGACTGTGCCTACCAGGAGCTTTTTCATATGATGAAAATCAGGGGTTGAAGTGTGTTTCCTGGAGTAGGGCGATGACAGTTTTTATTCTTTTGAGGTGTCAGAGGATCTTCATTCTCTTGTTAGGGGATCTAAGCCCTTTTACGTTCCAAGAAACTATTTTCATGTTGGGAGGGTTGGAAAAGGGAATTGGGCTGAAGTTACAAATTTGTCACCGTGTATTTGGCATTGTGTGGTTATAAACATACCAAGATGTAGGATACTATTCCTGCTATAGAAGTATGGTGTCAGGAGAGCTGGTGTCATACCACTGCCCCAGGGTAAATAGCTGTGGGGGTGGGAGGGAGTGGGGGATCAGAAACAAAAATAACACATGCAATCAAATGAACGTCACTTTTTTCCGCATGGAGTCTGTGTAAGACAGCTCCTAGTGCACGACCCTGGTGGTATGACATACGAGAGCCCGTATCTGAATAGAAGATTTTTAGCAGCTGTCACCGGTCGTGTATAGAGGGAGATAGTGGGGCTGTACACGGTGAGGCCAGGGGTGGTAAAATGGTATATTCAAAACAATTTAGAAAGGAAAACAATTATTTCTAGCTGAAAAAAAAAAAGATAATTTTCCATAGAGCAATGCAATGATACATATATGGCCACCATAATGGTGGTGACATCAGCAATTAGAACAGGTGGAAAATGGAGAAACAATGAAAAGCTTAAACAGGACAAAGTTAAACCTGAGGTGCTGCATTGTATGCGACCTTGAAGGAATGGTAAGCAGGGACGAGAGTTGCGTCCCCCCTCTCAGCGCAGAGTGGCACGGTGTTGGTCCGGGGCTGAAGGCCTGAAACGTTTGGGGGAATCTTTTCGTGGGCTACTTTGGTCCAGGGAGCGGTTGATCGGAGCTGGTTTGGATGAGGTGTGGGGATGCGGGCCTGAATGCAGAGACCGTAGGAAAACTTCAGAGGGGTCTTGGAATGAAAGTTGTTCGCCATTAGGGGTCTTGAGGCGGAGAGTGGCTGGAAAGGCCAGTGTGAATTTTATTTGTTGTTTGTAGAGTTCTGTGCAGACTTGCTGAAAAAGCTTTCCTTTTCTTTGAAACCTCAAAGTCAGGGTGTTTTGCGTTCAGTATTGAAAGATCCCATGCGGTGGGCCCTTTCCACTGTGCAGGGGCCTGATAGGCCTAGTGCTTCCGGGATGCGTATGGCGCAGAAATCAGAGAGAGCAGGTGATTGCAGCAATTCTGGGATGCCTACGAATCGCAGGTTGCTCCTTCTGGACCTATTTTCTAAATCATTCAGTTTTTGGATAATATATTGATTTGTCTTGTCCTGGGTTTGTTCCGTGTCTTGCGCCTGGTAGAGCTCCACTTCCACGCTAGATAAGCGGTGCTTTAGCTCATTGAGTTTGGTGTTATGCTCTCCTAATTGGGCCTTCATCTGCTTCATCCCGGCATTGACAGCTTTCTCAAGTGATGCAGCTATCATGGGGGATAGGAAAGCAGCCACAGCCTGGGCTATGCGCTCTGTGGTATTGTCCCCAGCTTGCTGTGTGGAGGAGGCATTTTGTGTGGAGGGGACATGCTGTGTGGAGGAGGCCTGAGGAGAGGAAGGGGGAGCCGTGCAGCTGCTTACCTCCATTGCCACTGTCAGCATGTCAGGAGGAGGATTCGTATAGGCCGAGACCGGGGACTCAGTTTGCCACTGGGCAGGTGGCGCCGTCAGGGCGTTTGAGTGTGATTGTCGATTTTTTTCCACAAAACGGTCTATGTGGGGTGGGAGAAAAACTATTTTAGGAAGGAAACTATACAGGTGATTAATCCTAAAGGACACTGCCACATCCCAAAAGACAAGCTTGTGGAAAAGAGGGGATGTCCCCAAGGGATAGTGTGGGCAGGAAACCAATAAAGGATAGTGTAGAGAAAAATTCTAAATATGTAAAAAATTAATAAATTTGATTAAAATTACAATTTAGAAAAGATACAGAAATTCATAAATAGCTTAAAATCTAAAAAAAAAAAAAAATTTTTCTCTACACTAACCTTTATTGGTTTCCTGCCCACACTATCCCTTGGGGACATCCCCTCTTTTCCATGTGGTGTGGGAGTGCCACCCAGAGGAAGATCTGTGGTTGTGGGGTGGCTCAGGCTGATTTTACAGGCTGTTTTAGAGTCGTGCTGCAGGAGCCGAGGAGCAGTCACTCCATGCGGCGCCAGAACCGGAAGATTCAAGGTGCTTTTAAGGTGCTTTGAAAGTGGTGCCCATTCATTTCAATGGGCAGGGGCGGTGCCCCAAAGATGCCGCTTGCAGAACTTTTTTTCCTGTCCTGCAAGCCCACCACCCCAGTGTGAAAGCACAGGGGCTTTCACAATGGGGCTGCAGAAGAAGCAGTTTAGAGGGGCTTTACAGATGCTATTTTTAGCACAAAATGCCTGCAAAGCGCCTCAGTGTGCTACACACTTTTTTTCATATTAATCGTTCTTCAGTGTCTGACCCCACTGTATTATGAACTGCCAATAAAGTACATATCAGGGGAATTCTCATTAAATTGGCCGCACAGCAGAAAAGGAACCGTGCGAAAATTACTTCTGATCTTATTGACAACATAAAAGTCTTGGAAACTAGGAACATTCCTCACCTAGTCCTCAATTACATTCAGAACTGCGGGACTTGAGAAACCAATTGAGTTCATCCCTACTCAAGAGATTTGAATTTATGGCCCGGAAATTAAGACTCAAAATTTACTCTCAGGGCAATAAATCGGGCTCGCTCCTCTCCAAACAATATAAAAGACAGGTAGCTAAATCTAGAATTTTTTTTTTAGTAGATTGCCAGGGTAACAAAGTTTTGAATCCTTTGGAGATCGCCAACCAATTCCGAACATACTACTCGTTCCTGTATAACATAGGAGCTAATGATCCACAACCCTACCACCTGGGATAACATCCAAACATTCCTTAATTACTGTTAGCCTACAATCATCTGCAGAACATATTGATATCCTTTCACCGCTCTTCTGAGCATCCAATTCACATGACAGGAGACTGTGACCGGATCTCAATGGAGATGCACACATCTCTGGGGTGGCTGCGAAGTGGACTGCACAGAGGTCCTGTGCGTCTTTGGCTCTGTTTCAGGTCCGAATTCAGGAAAAAATTTGGGCATGATTCGTCCCTGAAACGGAGAACAGGGATGCACCGGACCCCTGCTGTAAGCCGCATCTGATTTCAGTGTGAACCCAGCCTAAATAAATAAGCTAGATGATGGAACAATATGTCAAGTATTTTATAGAAAAGGGATGAGAAGCCATCTGGACCTTGTCGTTTTCCTGTTTGTAGCATCTTAATAGCAATCGTTAGTTCCGGGAGGATGATATCCTTTTTAATTTGAGAAGAACGGAAGTCTGTAATTTTGGGGAGTTAAATGTTGGAGAAGAGTTCAAACACAAAGTTCCAGTCTAAAGAAAGTGATTTTAAGTATCATTTAGCTAGTTGAACTGAACTCTTCAAGAATTTTAATGGGGTTACTAGTACCCAGACTGGTTTTGGTTTTTAGTCAAGTAAGAAGGAAGGTATAGGTGGAAGCACCATAGTTTATTGGCAAGAGGTGAGTCTGCTTTGTTATCTTTGGCAAAAAACTCATGCTTTGATCTGGTATGTTCAAAATATGTGGGGGATCACTAATGAATCCTACGTTCAAAAGTTCCCAGAATCTACCCTGCTGAATATTATAGCCTTGCCAACACCCCATAACATAACAGAGACATAAGAGAATATGTTATGGGGTGTTAAAAAGCTTGTCTAGTACCTCTGATCAGACGTAAACCATTATATCTATGTCAATTGTTTTATATGATTTTGAAATAAATATCAGTGAAAATGTATTTAAAGAGGTTCACTATTTTAAGTGTGGCACCCTTCACCACCTTATGGAATTATATAGTGCTAAAAGCTATGCACTGACTACAACACATGCCTAAGCCTGTAGTTTATAAATACTTCACAATGTGATTAACTAGTGACTACTTTTCTTTCACAAGACTCGTCAGAGAAATCCAAAACGTTTCTATTTCTCTCAACCAAGTGCATATACCCTCATATACTTTGCAATTCTAAAGGCTTCTGCTTAGTTCAAATCATCAAATATCTAGCCCTTATAAACAGGGCCATATACAATTTTTTGTTTCTAAAGTTACTTGAAACCATTAGTAAATTAAAATCTAAGTGAGAAATATTTTTTTAAATTATTGCTCAATTATTCAGTTCTAAAGTTTGTTTTCAGTTAATGTTTTATTTTTCTCTTTTAACCCTACTGTGAGTCTTGTGGTATCCTCAGTAGACCAGATGCAGAATAACCTCATATTATTGGGGACAAGCTGTCCACTTATGTATTCCACTTTCCAATCCTTCAAACACAATATTTGCTCATACCCTATCTTTTACTATACCAAAAAAAGCCCGACACTGCTCATTTATGGACATTCCTGCACTATAGATATATACTGTACATCTAATAGATACAGTGAAAAATGGGCCAGCTATATTAAATATAGATCATTCCACCATATCTCCTTTCCATAAGCTTTTATGGTCAAAATTCAGATCCAGTGCCTACTCCAGTGAACCTCATGAGAAAAAGCACTCTCATGCGGTTCCTCAACAACACTCTGTAGAAGGAACTTTTGTCCCCCTACTCATGCAAGCTTAGCCATTTGGCTAGGCACCACAAAGTGCAAGTGTTTAGCAAATATTTTAAGCCAGATATTCTCTTACAATGACACATTTGAATTCAACATCAGTAGCACAATTATCACTCTGCATTGCAAGTGATTTTTTGTTTTTTAATAAGTGAAATGATAATTAGTATGCAATTCTGAGTGAAAATTAAACGGATAGAATAGTGCTTTCTTACCGGCGGCCCATTAACTCTAATTATAGGCATATGCACATATATACAACAAATCTGTGTGGATGGAATATATGTTAAATAAATTATATATATATATATATATATATATATATATATATATATATATATATATATATATATACACAGTATCTCACAAATGTGAGTACGCCCCTCACATTTTTGTAAATATTTTATTATATCTTTTCGTGTGACAACACTGAAGAAATGACACTTTGCTACAATGGAAAGTAATAAGTGTACAGCTTGTATAACACTGTAAATTTGCTGTCCCCTCAAAATAACTTGACACACAGCCATGAATGTCTAAACCGCTGGCAACAAAAGTGAGTATACCCCTAAGTGAAAAGGTCCAAATTGGGTCCAATTAGCCATTTTCCCTCCCCGATGTCATGTGACTCATTAGTGTTACAACATCTCAGGTGTGAATGGGAAGCAGGTGTGTTAAATTTGGTGTTATCACTCTCACTCTCTCATACTGGTCACTGGAAGTTCAACTTGACACCTCATGGCAAAGAACTCTCTGAGGATCTAAAAAAAAAGAATTGTTGCTCTACATAAAGATGGCCTAAGCTATAAGAAAATTGCCAAGACCCTAAAACTGAGCTGCAGCACAGTGACCAATAGGGATGAGGCTTTATGCTTGGGTAGAACATGAGTTCGACTGGAACATTGGCTGTTCGCCCATCCCTTATCCGAGCACGCAACCTGGCAGGCCGCAGGAAAAGAGGGGGGGACGAGAGAACGCCCCACCTCCTGAACCATACCAGGCCACGTGCCCTCAGCATTGGGAGGATGCTTTGGGGTAGCCCCCCAAAGCACCTTGTCCCCATGTTGATGGGGAGAAGGGCCTCATCCCCACAACCCTTCCCTGGTGGTTGTGGGGGTCTGTGGGCGGGGGGCTTTAACAAGGGGGCCCCCAGATCCCGCCCCCCCTGTTTGAAATGGTAATGGGCACATTGTACCCATACCATTTCACAAAAAAGTGTGAAAATGGTAAAAAAAAAAAAAAAAAAACACGAACCGTGGGAGAAGCCCTTTATTAAAAAATAAAAAAATATAACTGTCCCACATAGTCCATTCACCTCCGCCGGTGGGCCGAAAAAAAATAAAGATGATCATCCTCCATGGGAGGCACATGCCATATGACGTATCCTCACAGGTGACATCTCTTTTAAAACTGTGGGCGGGGTCACACGGTGTCGTCGCCCCCCTCTGATACACGGGGACATCCCTATGGCTTCCCCCGTAGTATCACAGGGGGGTGGGGCCAACCGGTCCACCCCCCTCTGATGCTACAGGAAAGCCATAGGGATGTCCCCGTGTATCAGAGGGGGCGACGGCACCGTGTGACCCCGCCCACAGTTTTAAAAGGGATGTCACCTGCGAGGATACGTCATATGGCATGTGCCTCCCATGGGTGGCCCCGCCCTCTCTGATGCTACAGGGGAAGCCATAGGGATGTCCCCATGCGTCAGAGGGGGACGGGGTCACCTGGCGATGACACCGTGTGGCCCCGCCCACAGTTTTAAAAGCGCTGTCACCTGCGAGGACGCGTCATATGGCGTGTGCTTGCCATGGAGGGAGATCTTCTATATTTTTTTTTCAGTCCGTCGACGGAGGTGAATGGACTACTTGGGACAGTTTTATTTTTTATTTTTTGATAAAAGACATCTCCCACAGTGTGTGTTGTCTTTTTTTACCATTTTCACACTTTTTTTGTGAAATGGTATGGGTACAATGTACCCGTTACCATTTCAAACAGGGGGCCGGGATCTGGGGGTCCCCTTGTTAAAGGGGGCTTCCAGATTCTGATAAGCCCCCACCCACAGACCCCCCCAACCACCGGGCAAGGGTTGTGGGGATGAGGCCCTTCTCCCCATCAACATGGGGACAAGGTGCTTTGGGGGGCTAGCCCAAAGCACCCTCCCAATGTTGAAGGCATGTGGCCTGGTATGGTTCAGGGGGGCGCTCTCTCATCCCCCCCACTTTTCCTGCGGCCTGCCAGGTTGCGTGCTTGGATAAGGGTCAGGTATGGATTTTTGGGGGGCCCCACGCCATTTTTTTAAAAATTTTTGTGCAGGATTCCCCTTTATATCCATACCAGACCTGAAGGGCCTGGTATGGAATTTGGGGGGACCCCCACGCATTTTTTTTAAATTTTGGTTCGGGGTTCCCCTGTGGGGGAATCCCATGCTGTTTTTATCAATGAACTTTTATGTGTATTGCCGGACCGACAATTCATTATAGCCATGAGTACTTTTAAATTACTTTTTTTCTTTTGAAATGTCATTTTGCTCAGATGTCAGATTGTTCTAAACACAGGAAACATGCGCCACTTTACAGGCATACTATAGACACCCCCCCAGGTATGAAATTTAAAGGAATGTCACACTTTTATTGCATTATTAAAATCACTGCTCCCGAAAAACGGCCATTTTTAAAACTTTTTCTTGCATTGATACATGTCCCCTGGGGCAGGACCCAGGTCCCCAAACACTTTTTAAGACAATACCATGCATATAAGCCTTTAAAATTAGGACTTTTGGTTTTTCATGTTCGTGTCCCATAGACTTTAATGGTGTTCGCGTGTTTGAGCAAATTTTTGCCTTTTCGCATGTTCTGGTGTGAACCGAATGGGGGGGTGTTCGGCCCATCCCTAGTGACCAAGACCATACAGTGGTTTAACAGGACAGATTCCACTCACAACAGGCCTCTCCATGGTCAATCAAAGAAGTTCACTGCACATGCTCAGCATCATATCCAGAGGTTGTCTTTGGGAAATAAACGTATGAGTGTTTCCAACAGCGCTGCAGAGTTTAAAGTGGTGGGGGGGTCAGCCTGTTAGTGCTCAGACCATACGCCGCACACTGCATCAAATTGGTCCGTATGGCTGTCGTCCCAGAAGGAAGCCTCTTCTAAGCATGTTGCACAAGAAAGCCCGCAAACAGTTTGCCGAAGACAAGCAGACTAAGGACATGGATTACTGGAACCATGTCCTGTGGTCTGATGAGACCAAGATAAACTTATTTGGTTTAGATGGTGGGTGTCAAGCATGTGTGGCAGCAACCAGGTGAGGAGAACGAAGACAAGTGTGTCTTGCCTACAGTCAAGTATGGTGGTGGGAGTGTCATGGTCTGGGGCTGCATGAGTGCTGCCGGCACTGGGGAGCTATAGTTCATTGAGGGAACCCTAAATGCCAATATGTACTGTGACATACTGAAGCAGAGCATGATACCCTCCCTTTGGAGACTGAGCTGCAGGGCAGTATTCCAACATGATGATAACCCTAAACACACCTCCAAGACGACCACTGCCTTGCTAAAGAAGCTGAGGGTAAAGGTGGTGGACTGGCCCAGCATCTGTGGTGCATCCTGAAACAGATGGTGGAAGAGCGCAAGGTCTCTAACAGCCACCAGCTCCGTGATGTCATCATGGAAGAGTGGAAGAGGACTCCAGTGGCAACCTGTGAAGCTATGGTGAACTCCATGCTCAAGAGGGTTAAGTACAGTGCTGGAAAATAATGGTGGCCACAGAAAATATTGACACTTTGGGCCCAATTTGGACATTTTCACTTAGGGGTGTACTTACTTTTGTTGCCAGCGGTTTAGACATTAATGGCTGTGTGTTGAGTTATTTTGAGAGGACAGTAAATTTACACTGTTATATAAGCTGTACACTCACTACTTTACATTGTAGCAAAGTGTAATTTCTTCAGTGTTGTCACATGAAAAGATATAACAAGATGTTTACAAAAATGTGAGGGGTGTAATCACTTTTGTGAGATACTGTGTGTATATATATATATATATATATATATGTATATATATATATATATATATATATATATATATATATATATATATATATATATATATATATATATATATATATATATATATATATATAAAATATTGTTTATTTATTTTTAAGTATAGGAATCTATTTTTCATTTCTACATTTGCTCACAGCTCCGTTTGACTGGAATAATCATAGTCAAGTCATTGGCAACACATTGCCAATTGTAATGCTTTGCTACAATACAAACACTTGAAATTTCTCTTCAAACATTTTTGTAATTTGTCATAGAAGAACAGACTTTCTCAGCAGGTATAATTGTGTTGAAAAATAAGGAAAATTGTAATAATTGCCTGCGCCTGTTGAAGAAAGTTGAGACTGTGTTGTACCCATAACAACAGTGCTAGTGTAATCATCATACATTTTCTTCTTTTCATTGGGTAATAGCAGGAGATAGCCCCTGGGTTGTGGGCTTTGGAGGCATTGTCAAAATATTTTAACAAACATCTCACAGCTTTATAAAATGATGTCTGCCAGTCAAAGAAATACATACATAAATTGTTTTATATAGACATGAGATATTCATTGCCATGTTTTTACAGAGCTGGCTAAGTGTCCAGTGGTGATAGGTCTAGGTTAAGAGACAATTCATCATAGAAGGGTTTAGAGAGACAGCAGAATAGAGGAGGGAAGAAAGGATGGCACAGATATAAAGCTGGATTTAAAAGAATATATCTACAATTACATACATATTTAAAAAATGTTGTCTGAAATCTACTCTATGACAAGAGAAATACATAGATTGCTCAAACAATACTAATAATCTGGCTGTTATACTGATCCTGGCTCAGAATATATTGATGTCAGAGGATCAGCATGAAATAAATGTACCCAGCTTCCCCTAAAATTAGGTAAGTACTGGTATGCTACAATATTTCTCCCCCAAATCAACAATATTGAAATGGTTCAGCTAAGCTGGCCACAGAAAAATATTCAAGCCCTTAGCTTGCATATGGAGATAGATCTGCAGAAGAACAAAAACACAGATATAGGTTGAGATCAAGAGAGCAGAAAAGTGTATTTTCAATGTAATATTGTGTGTATTTACATAAAGGGTAGGTTTTCAAGGCTTAAAGCTAAACTCTAGGTACACAGGTAAATAGTCAGGTGAAAAACATACTGTATATGAGAAATGTTTGTGTTCAAGGATTCTTGTTCTAAGATTTCATAGCCCTTTCACACAGCACAGTCATAAGGATGTCATAAGGATGTATAACCTTTTACAGTTTACAGTTTGGGGATATATTGCTGCCTTTAAGCCTGTGACTGGACAGAAAGGGAGCAGATGCAAGGTGATAAGGTCATTTCTCTGCTTATTCTGCTATCTCCTCCTATCATCATGTTCCCTGGTGGCAAATTTGCCTTTTGCACATTTAATTGGTTACCTGTCCTGCCTTTAGTCCTTCTAGTCTAAGTGATGCTGTATAAGGGATTTTGAGAGGCTAATATCACATTAATATCAGGTAATTATACCAGTTGCATTGAAAAGAATATACTTAATGACTGATTATGATTACAGAGTGAACACATGAAGTGAGTTAGGCTAGCTATATCTATAGTTATTCTTGTATTTAAAAAAATAACTATTCAGTAGATAAGTGGTGCTCCTTCTATGAATCTTAGCATTTACTGTTAATTTTTAATTGAAATGCATATCCTATACTATATTATAATATACTGCATATACTATATAATATAATATAATATAATATAATATAATATAATATAATATAATATAATATATAACATATACTATAATATAACTATTATTTAAACAAAATAGTTGCAAAAAGTTTGAATGATATCTTCAGATGAACAACAGTCTAAAAGCAGCCATCTTGAATCAGTATTATAGGTTTTATTTTTGTTTAAATGTTTACAAATGCAGGCTGATATTGTTGTAGTTTACTGTAAGTATCACTTTTTTTGTTTTCCTGAAGCTTTGCTTACATGTAGTTCACAGTCATAAATTACATTTGCCAGGGAGTAACATAGTAATGCAATTGTGGTTAAACTGATTAGATGCAAATAAATGGCCATAACAATGCGTTATTGAATGTCTTTGTCTTACCTAGTTGGTAGATACTGAAAGATATCCCCAAGGGTTTTGGGTACTATTGAATTGATAAAATCTATTACATCATTACACTAAAGAAAACTGCAAGAGGTATGATGGCCCTTGTTTTTCTCAACATTCATTTGTGTAAATAACCTTACTGTGCATCCTGCTGTTTGCCTGCTTTTTGTTGGAACTTGTTGAAAATGACCTTGAATATCTGAAGGTGCAGATATTTTAGCTGTTCTATTTTTCACAAGACTGCCTACTGACTAAATATCAATTAAAGTATCTTATTATGCACAAAGGATAAAAAAGAACACACAGTACAGCCAAATTCAATACAGGGCTCAATTTGACATTAAGTGAACATTTATGCTACTCTTATAACTGCATTGATGTTTTTCCTCTGTGTTTAATTATGGTATTAGTGAATGAAAAAAAGCCTGAGCATGAAACAATATATAGTCATTTCCTTTGTTACACTATATAGATTCATTAAATGAATGTCCTAAGGCTGAGATTTGACTGAAAATGATAGAAAATTGTATCATTAAAAGATTAGCTAGGAAGCAAACAATTTAATTAAGTAAAATGGCATTGTTATGACAATAGATATTTGTCTACAGTGAGGGTCTAGATTGTCAAGATAATGTAGGTCACAGGGGTACTAACATGGTATTTTACCTTTTTTTCTGTATAAATATTGGTACATACATTACAATACACATAAATACAGTAACAGTGATATAGTATATAGGTACTATAGTCATTGACGCTACAGTGATTGACGCCATATAGTAGTGCAGTATTAATTTTTCCACATATGTTAATTTTTCACGGGTTGAATTAGAGCACCATTATTTTATTTATAAAACAGTGATATATTTACTTACAATACAAATAACTATTCCAAAGAATATTATTAGCATTTTTATTAAAACTTAAAGCACAGCTCCATCCAAAACATTTTGTTGCAGTTAGAGCAGAGAAAGGCTAGAAAGACTAGATTCAGCGTAGTACCATGGAAGTCGAGTGATGGGAGGAGGCCTGGTTGTCCAGAGAGCCAGCTAACAAGGAGGAGGGCGCCGCTAGGAGAAGGAGAACACCGGTGTTGTACACAAGGGATAGGTACTATAGTGATTGACGCTACAGTGATTAACACCATATAATAGTGCAGTATTCATTTTTCCACATATGTTCATTTTTCACGAGGAGGAGGGTGCCTATATGAGAAGGAGAACACCGGTGGTTGTACACAAGGGATGGGCCCCAAGCTGAATGATCAACATCACATCCTTGTCCCTGGGCAGAGATACCCAGGCTGGCCTGAGAAAGAGAGTCAGACCAGATCAGCGATCAGTCGTACCGATAGAGAGCCAATCTTCCCTGCTCCAGAGGCATTATTTCAAATGTTGAAAACTTACCCCCACATGTAATTTGCCAGGTTTACAAAGAGGTTTCTACTTTGACATCTCATCCACCAGAAGGAATAAAGATCATTCCCAATGAAGAGGACATAACTGGTGTGCAACTCAGCATTGAGGGGCCAATGGAGAAAACTGCATCAATGTTTTAATGAAAGATTGGAAGGCCGAGTTGGGCATAAGACATGTCTTATTGACAATAAAGTTTATGTTGATTCACCCAAACCCAGAGTCGGCATTGAACGAAGAGGATGTCATCTCCTACTGAAGAATACGCATGACAGAAATTCGAGCACAGAACTCATCCTTACGGGGCAAGGATCTTAGGGACCCCTGCTCCTCTGCATCAGCAATAGTTGCTCTTGGCGATGGATCCATGGCCAAGAAACATGCTGGAGACCGAGACAAGAAACATACAGCTAGAAAGAAAACAGACAAAAAGAGAATCTTGAGGCAACTTTAAGTTGGAAAAAAAATATTTACCCAAAGGGGCAGGGAAGTATTCAGGTCAAGTGATAAACAAGAATTTTAGTCCAGGTGGGAAGGGACGGTGAAGAAAGTCTGGGGAGCCATTACATATTTATCCCTTGTTTCCCATTTTTGTTTTGTTTTTTACAGCCTGCTTTTGTTAGTTTTTTCCAATCTAAGTTATTTAAATTATATATCTATTAAATATGTTATTTCATTAAAAAAAATTAAAAAAGGACTATATCCAGGTTTTGATGATGCCTCTGTCATTGTGGGAGGGTGTTATCAGCAGCAGCCTGCATGCTATTGAGGACTACAAACCATAGCTTGATAATTGTGGCAGGCAGAGAATGGTATGATGAATCATAATTTTCTCCTAAAATTAAAAGCAGCAGGGCAAAATGGAATTCAAAGAGAAACTGTTTAGCAAAGCACATGGATGTTTCAGAAGTCAGTAATGGCGTAATGTTAGACTTCTGGAATGTCTCCAAATTTAGAAGTGTCAGTGTAATTAAAAACTGATAATGTCTTGTTTTTAAAACCATAATAGATGAGTCAGAGCTGTACTGAATGTGATTGCACATAGGGCCTCATCCAATATTAAATTCGGCTTCTTGCAGTACAAGACATGGTTATAGGTCACAGAGGCATCACTAAAACTGGATTGGAAAAATGCTGAAACTGCTAATTTTGTAACACATCATCTGTAACTAAGGCTGGCCATAGATGGAGAACATTTCTTACCTGCAACTATGGGTTCCCCCTGTCAGCCTAGACAGTATTGACAGGGAAATCCCTCATGCAGAGCCATTGTGTTCTCCTGGCGGGGTGGGGGGGGGGGGGGCGAGGGAAGCCATTCCCACTGGGAGAACACAGTCATTATTACTAGCAGCTAAAACATCCGCTAGCAATAATTGCATGTAAAATCCATCAGACTAGTTTTACCCGAGTTGAACATTCAGCCTATCCACACGTGATTAGAATTTTGGCCAGTCCCTGCTGAACCAGCCAGAGTTCAAACTGTCTATGGCTGGTTTAGGATAACTAAAGGTTACTTTTCATTCTTTTAAATTGTATACGAGAGTGTCATTACTCAAAATTGTTTTATATGCAATCAATGATAGGTGATCATGCATCACCATCTAAACAATTGATATAAACTGATCACCAGAAATCTGCTGCACAGAATGAATGATTTAAGTTGAATCACCTCCTGCCCAGACCAATTTTTAGCTTTCAGTGCTCTCACACTTTGAATGACAAATACTCAGTCATGCAGCTCTGTACCCAAATTACATTTTTAACTTTTTTTGAGGAACATATAGCATTCTATTGGCGGCATTTAATCACAATGTTTTTTTTATTATTACTTTTGCTATATAAGACAAAAAATACCAAACATTAAAAAACATGTTTTTCTTAGTTTCTGTTAAAGTTTTTTACAAATAAATAATCTTTCTTCATAAATTTAGGCCAACATGTGTTCTTTTACACTTCTTTGGTGACAATAACCCAAATTAGTGTATATTATTTGGTTTGTGTGAAAATATTGAGTCTACAAACTACGGTATGTACTGTATATACTGTATATATATATATATATATATATATATATATATATATATTTGAAAATTGATCAGTCCTGATGTACTGATTTGAGAATTACACCCCAAAACATATTCTGTTACTCCTTACTTTTTGGACTGATCATATACCAACCAAACATTGTATCTTATGTATCACATAAATCAACCGATTGTGTCAAAACCAATGTACTGTAATGGTCACCTCCATGCATGTAGGGACCTTGTAACTAGTGTGGCTGTGATTAGGGGCACTGTAACTGGTGTGGCGGTGATTAACCACTTAAGGACCGCCTAACGCCGATTTACGTCGGCAAAGCGGCACGGGCAGGCAAAATCACGTACATGTACGTGATTTGCCTTCCGCGGGTGGGGGGTCCGATCGGACCCCCCCCCGCCGCCCGAGGCAGTCCCGTTCTGTTCCCCGGCGATCCGAGATGAGGGGGAGGCCATCCGTTCGTGGCCCCCCCCTCGCGATCGCCGCCGGCCAATGGGAACATTCCTTTGCTGCTGTATGCTAAACAGCAGCAAAGGAAATGATGTCATCTCCCCTCAGCTCGGTATTCCGTTCCAGCGCCGAGGGGAGAAGACATCAATGTAAGTGCACAACACACTACACACACAGTAGAACATGCCAGGCATACAAAACACCCCGATCCCCCCCCCCGATCGCCCCCCGATCCCCCCCCAATCACCCCCCCCCGTCACAAACTGACACCAGCAGGTTTTTTTTTTTTTTTTTTTCTGATTACTGCATAGTGTCAGTTTGTGACAGTTACAGTGTTGGGACAGTTAGTATTACCCCCCTTTAGGTCTAGGGTACCCCCCTAACCCCCCCTAATAAAGTTTTAACCCCTTGATCACCCCCTGTCACCAGTGTTGCTAAGCGATCATTTTTCTGATCGCTGTATTAGTGTCACTGGTGACGCTAGTTAGGGACGTAAATATTTAGGTTCGCCGTCAGCGTTTTATAGTGTCAGGGACCCCCATATACTATCTAATAAATGTTTTAACCCCTTGATTGCCCCCTAGTTAACCCTTTCACCACTGATCACCGTATAAACGTTACGGTTGACGCTGGTTAGTTCGTTTATTTTTTATAATGTCAGGGCACCCGCCGTTTATTACCGAATAAAGGTTTAGCCCCCTGATCGCCCGGCGGTGATATGCGTCGCCCCAGGCAGCGTCAGATTAGCGCCAGTACCGCTAACACCCACGCACGCAGCATACGCCTCCCTTAGTGGTATAGTATCTGATCGGATCAATATCTGATCCGATCAGATCTATACTAGCGTCCCCAGCAGTTTAGGGTTCCCAAAAACACAGTGTTAGCGGGATCAGCCCAGATACCCGCTAGCACCTGCGTTTTGCCCCTCCGCCCGGCCCACCCAAGTGCAGTATCGATCGATCGCTGTCACTTACAAAACACTAAACGCATAACTGCAGCGTTCGCAGAGTCAGGCCTGATCCCTGCGATCGCTAACAGTTTTTTTGGTAGCATTTTGGTGAACTGGCAAGCAAGCACCAGGCAGCGTCAGGTTAGCGCCAGTAGCGCTAACACCCACGCACGCACCGTACACCTCCCTTAGTGGTATAGTATCTGATCGGATCAATATCTGATCCGATCAGATCTATACTAGCGTCCCCAGCAGTTTAGGGTTCCCACAAACGCAGTGTTAGCGGGATCAGCCCAGATACCTGCTAGCACCTGCGTTTTGCCCCTCCGCCCGGCCCGGCCCACCCAAGTGCAGTATCGATCGATCACTGTCCCTTACAAAACACTAAACGCATAACTGCAGCGTTCGCAGAGTCAGGCCTGATCCCTGCGATCGCTAACAGTTTTTTTGGTAGCGTTTTGGTGAACTGGCAAGCACCAGCCCCAGGCAGCGTCAGGTTAGCGCCAGTACCGCTAACACCCACGCACGCAGCATACACCTCCCTTAGTGGTATAGTATCTGAACGGATCAATATCTGATCCGATCAGATCTATACTAGCGTCCCCAGCAGTTTAGGGTTCCCAAAAACGCAGTGTTAGCGGGATCAGCCCAGATACCTGCTAGCACCTGTGTTTTGCCCCTCCGCCCGGCCCAGCCCAGCCCAGCCCACCCAAGTGCAGTATCGATCGATCACTGACACTTACAAAACACTAAACACATAACTGCAGCGTTCGCAGAGTCAGGCCTTGATCCCTGCGATCACTAACAGTTTTTTTGGTAGCGTTTTGGTGAACTGGCAAGCACCAGCGGCCTAGTACACCCCGGTCGTAGTCAAACCAGCACTGCAGCAACACTTGGTGACGTGGCGAGTCCCATAAGTGCAGTTCAAGCTGATGAGGTGGCAAGCACAAGTAGTGTCCCGCTGCCACCAAGAAGACAAACACAGGCCCGTCGTGCCCATAGTGCCCTTCCTGCTGCATTCGCCAATCCTAATTGGGAACCCACCACTTCTGCAGCGCCCGTACTTCCCCCATTCACATCCCCAATCAAATGCAGTCGGCTGCATGAGAGGCATTTTCTTTATGTCCTCCCGAGTACCCCTACCCAACGAACCCCCCCAAAAAAGATGTTGTGTCTGCAGGAAGCGCGGATATAGGCATGACACCCGCTATTATTGTCCCTCCTGTCCTGACAATCCTGGTCTTTGCATTGGTGAATGTTTTGAACGCTACCATTCACTAGTTGAGTATTAGCGTAGGGTACAGCATTGCACAGACTAGGACACACTTTCACAGGGTCTCCCAAGATGCCATCGCATTTTGAGAGACCCGAACCTGGAACCGGTTACAGTTACAAAAGTTAGTTACAAAAAAAGTGTAAAAAAAAAAATATATATATAAAATAAAAAAAAATTGTTGTCGTTTTATTGTTCTCTCTCTCTCTCTATTCTCTCTCTATTGTTCTGCTCTTTTTTACTGTATTCTATTCTGCAATGTTTTATTGTTATTATGTTTTATCATGTTTGCTTTTTCAGGTATGCAATTTTTTATACTTTACCGTTTACTGTGCTTTATTGTTAACCATTTTTTTGTCTTCAGGTACGCCATTCACGACTTTGAGTGGTTATACCAGAATGATGCCTGCAGGTTTAGGTATCATCTTGGTATCATTCTTTTCAGCCAGCGGTCGGCTTTCATGTAAAAGCAATCCTAGCGGCTAATTAGCCTCTAGACTGCTTTTACAAGCCGTGGGAGGGAATGCCCCCCCCCCCCACCGTCTTCCGTGTTTTTCTCTGGCTCTCCTGTCTCAACAGGGAACCTGAGAATGCAGCCGGTGATTCAGCCAGCTGACCATAGAGCTGATCAGAGACCAGAGTGGCTCCAAACATCTCTATGGCCTAAGAAACCGGAAGCTACGAGCATTTTATGACTTAGATTTCGCCGGATGTAAATAGCGCCATTGGGAAATTGGGGAAGCATTTTATCACACCGATCTTGGTGTGGTCAGATGCTTTGAGGGCAGAGGAGAGATCTAGGGTCTAATAGACCCCAATTTTTTCAAAAAAGAGTACCTGTCACTACCTATTGCTATCATAGGGGATATTTACATTCCCCGAGATAACAATAAAAATGATTAAAAAAAAAAAATATGAAAGGAACAGTTTAAAAATAAGATAAAAAAAGCAGAAAAATAATAAAGAAAAAAAAAAAAAAAAAAAAAAGCACCCCTGTCGCCCCCTGCTCTCGCGCTAAGGCGAACGCAATCGGCGGTCTGTCGTCAAACGTAAACAGCAATTGCACCATGCATGTGAGGTATCACCGCGAAGGTCAGATCGAGGGCAGTAATTTTTGCAGTAGACCTCCTCTGTAGATCTAAAGTGGTAACCTGTAAAGGCTTTTAAAGGCTTTTAAAAATGTATTTATTTTGTTGCCACTGCACGTTTGTGCGCAATTTTAAAGCATGTCATGTTTGGTATCCATGTACTCGGCCTAAGATCATCTTTTTTATTTCATCAAACATTTGGGCAATATAGTGTGTTTTAGTGCATTAAAATTTAAAAAAGTGTGTTTTTTCCCCAAAAAATGCGTTTGAAAAATCGCTGCGCAAATACTGTGTGAAAAAAAAAATGAAACACCCACCATTTTAATCTGTAGGGCATTTGCTTTAAAAAAAATATATAATGTTTGGGGGTTCAAAGTAATTTTTTTGCAAAAAAAAAATAACTTTTTCATGTAAACAATAAGTGTCAGAAAGGGCTTTGTCTTCAAGTGGTTAGAAGAGTGGGTGATGTGTGACATAAGCTTCTAAATGTTGTGCATAAAATGCCAGGACAGTTCAAAACCCCCCCAAATGACCCCATTTTGGAAAGTAGACACCCCAAGCTATTTGCTGAGAGGCATGTCGAGTCCATGGAATATTTTATATTGCGACACAAGTTGCGGGAAAGAGACACATTTTTTTTTTTTTTTTGCACAAAGTTGTCACTAAATGTTATATTGCTCAAACATGCCATGGGAATATGTGAAATTACACCCCAAAATACATTCTGCTGCTTCTCCTGAGTACGGGGATACCACATGTGTGAGACTTTTTGGGAGCCTAGCCGCGTACGGGACCCCAAAAACCAAGCACCGCCTTCAGGCTTTCTAAGGGCGTGAATTTTTGATTTCACTCTTCACTGCCTATCACAGTTTCGGAGGCCATGGAAAGCCCAGGTGGCACAAACCCCCCCCAAATGACCCCATTTTGGAAAGTAGACACCCCAAGCTATTTGCTGAGAGGTATAGTGAGTATTTTGCAGACCTCACTTTTTGTCACAAAGTTTTGAAAATTGAAAAAAGAAAAAAAAAATGTTTTTTCTTGTCTTTCTTCATTTTCAAAAACAAATGAGAGCTGCAAAATACTCACCATGCCTCTCAGCAAATAGCTTGGGGTGTCTACTTTCCAAAATGGGGTCATTTGGGGGGGGTTTGTGCCACCTGGGCATTCCATGGCCTCCGAAACTGTGATAGGCAGTGAAGAGTGAAATCAAAAATTTTCACCCTTAGAAATCCTGAAGGCGGTGATTGGTTTTCGGGGTCCCGTACGCGGCTAGGCTCCCAAAAAGTCCCACACATGTGGTATCCCCATACTCAGGAGAAGCAGCTAAATGTATTTTGGGGTGCAATTCCACATATGCCCATGGCCTGTGTGAGCAATATATCATTTAGTGACAACTTTATGCAAAAGAAAAAAAAGTGTCACTTTCCCACAACTTGTGTCAAAATATAAAATATTCCATGGACTCAATATGCCTCTCAGCAAATAGCTTGGGGTGTCTACTTTCCAAAATGGGGTCATTTTGGGGGGTTTTGTGCCACCTGGGCATTCCATGGACTCCGAAACTGTGATAGGTAGTGAGGAGTAAAATCAAAAATTTACACCCTTAGAAATCCTGAAGGTGGTGATTGGTTTTCGGGGCCCCGTACGCGGCTAGGCTCCCAAAAAGTCCCACACATGTGGTATCCCCATACTCAGGAGAAGCAGCTGAATGTATTTTGGGGTGCAATTCCACATAGGCCCATGGCCTGTGTGAGCAATATATCATTTAGTGACAACTTTTTGTAAATATTTTTTTTTTTTTTTTTTTTTGTCATTATTCAATCACTTGGGACAAAAAAAATAAATATTCAATGGGTTCAACATGCCTCTCAGCAATTTCCTTGGGGTGTCTACTTTCGAAAATGGGGTCACTTGGGGGGGTTTTGTACTGCCCTGCCATTTTAGCACCTCAAGAAATGACATAGGCAGTCATAAACTAAAAGCTGTGTAAATTACAGAAAATGTACCCTAGTTTGTAGACGCTATAACTTTTGCGTAAACCAATAAATATACGCTTATTGACATTTTTTTTACCAAAGACATGTGGCCGAATACATTTTGGCCTAAATGTATGACTAAAATTTAGTTTATTGGATTTTTTTTATAACAAAAAGTAGAAAATATCATTTTTTTTCAAAATTTTCGGTCTTTTTCCGTTTATAGCGCAAAAAATAAAAACCGCAGAGGTGATCAAATACCATCAAAAGAAAGCTCTATTTGTGGGAAGAAAAGGACGCAAATTTTGTTTGGGTACAGCATTGCATGACCGCGCAATTAGCAGTTAAAGCGACGCAGTGCCAAATTGGAAAAAGACCTCTGGTCCTTAGGCAGCATAATGGTCCGGGGCTCAAGTGGTTAAGGACAATATGACTAGTGTGGTGGTGATTAAGGACAATATGACTAGTGTGATGGTGATTAGGGACAATATGTTTGGTGTGGCAGTGATCAGGGACACTGTGAGTGGGTGCGGTGATTGGGGAACCTGACAGGTACAGCAGTGATTAGGGACACTGACTGGCAACACTGGTCTGGTGACATAGTAATGCTGTGGCAGTGATTATAGATAATGGCTGGTAGCATTGGCATACAGTGATATCAGAGCAACAAGCCATTGTACATGATCACTGCCACAGAGGTTCAATGTCACTATAGTGACACTGCAATTGCTCTGGTGACAGTAAGTAAAAAAAAAATATTTTTTTTTATTTCTTTTTTTTACATACTGTCACCAGAGCAGTGCTGTGTTACCATAGTTGACAATGCACTACTCTAGGGAGGTTATTGGAATTTTTTTCACTAGGATTGCTTATACAGCCATAATGGTTATATAAGCAATCATTTACGACAGCTCTCGTGATTGCAGCCATTGAGAACTACTGTGATAGCTGTGATTGGCCAAAGCTCTCACATGGTATAGGGTTGCTGTGATTGGTGCTGTACCATGTGATCACTGTGACAGTTCTCAATGACTGTATAGATGACAGTCTTTGTTTACTACTAGACATTTGATTGCTGTGACTGGACACAGCGATCAGATGGCACTAGAGTGGAGCACAGCCCTGTACTGGATTAGTTGATACACTGTATCTGGTGGACACAGAGGTCACAGGATTGTGCTGCTGTGTACCCTCAGGGGTGTGCACTAGGCACAGTTCTGGGAGGACATATGGGCACGTTCTTCCAGAACGATGCCTGTCCCACCCGGCCACTGTAAATATTCAATCTCTTGCCTTCTCTATTTGCCTTGATCCCTCATGATAAATGCTTTCTTTGTGTGATTCCCCTCTGATTCATTCATTTTGTTGAATAGCCAATCATTCGAATATACTGTAAATATTAATTGTATGTGCTCACCATTAAGGCCTATGTCAACTGTTTTTTTTTTTTTTTGTATTCCCATATAAGTCTATGGGAGTGCAAAACAAGCTTAAAAAAAGAAAATAAATTAACATGTACAAGCAGAAAATGTATTTTTTGCACACGGAAGATACATCAGATGAAAGTAATTTTAGCACATCATCAAGAGAATAGTAGCTCAGATATTCATACAACATCAAGAATTATGCATCAGATAGTATTGGACACAATAAACAAGTAATATTTAAGTACATTAGCATCAAAAGGCCATCTAATGAAGGCTAAGCGAGGACATACACCTGGTCAAGGGCCAAAGTAATAAAATAGCAAGTAAGGATAGGATGGCTAAGTGTCCATGATTCAACAAATAATTAACCAGTTGTAATCAGCAGTGATATGCTGCAAGGAAGTTAGTGAGAAGAAGTGTTACACAATCTCATACTAAAGCATGAATGATAGCATGCTTTGCAAAGGTTACTTTCAAAAGAATCTGTCATTTCAGAAGAGATTGAAACACTTTTCTACATTAACAGAAGCCAAAGACACCTTTAGGTCCTTGTCTTTTCATATCCAATGTCAACCCTTTTAACAGATCTTTAAGGAAATCAGAAAAAGTAGGTGTTTAACTTATTGCTATCAGTGCCTACTATTTTCAATTTAAGGATGTTTACCGAGTTTATGTGTGATAAATAAATATGCTGTATAACAAGGGTTGCATATCAGTTGAATATCATTTATCTTGGCTAACCCACATTCCCTTGGCTCTTTTGATAGAAATTGACATGCTTCCAAAGCTTCCAAAATAATATTAAAAAATCAGTTTTTTCATGGTTGTTATGACATTAACATTAGGCGAAAGTTGACTGCCTTCATAAAATGTTTTTAATTCATTTTCATGTAATTATAATTCCATTTTTATAGTTTTCCTTAAAGGGTAACCCCACTTTAATGGGAAAATAATAGCAAATAAAAACAATATATAGCATATAGAATTCCGACACAAGTCATATTGTACTTAAATGTTAATAAAAATGACCTTTCCTTTGAGTATCTCCTGCAACATAAATGTCATTTTTGGTGAGATACTCTCAAAGGGGAACTATGTCTAAAGGGATATAGACCGGGCGACGTTCCTTATTATAGCCTTGCAGGTGCAGCAGCTGATTGATAATTATGAAATCCACTCCCATACAGACTCACTGAGAACATGAACACAGACAAACAAACAGCTATTCCTTCAGAATAACAAAGGGTAGAAATCTGCAACAACGTTTGTTAAAATCCCTGTACTGTACATAGATCACCTAGAGGGGAATGTTTTTTCTCAATGAAAGTGGAGTTACTTTTTAAAGTTTAATCTAACCTTCTCATCCTTTACAGCCAAGGAATTGCTTATTTTAGCCTCTGTTTGATCTTCAGTTGCCATTTTGCTGGACATAAGATTGGCTATGACACCAGCCTTTAATGGCTTGACAGTTCATTTGAGAACTGACATAAGCACACTAGTTACTGTAACAGTTATTATTCAAGGCAGGCCTTGAATGTAGTTAGCTTTGGAAAATAGTTAAATCAATGAGTTTAGTTACCCTTTCAATTTTAATTATTGACCTTTTTACAAGCACACCATTAGAATATTGTAACTTGTATGCAATATACATAGACGATATTTGTAATACAAGATTTAAAATACAAATTAAAATTACAGGTACATGTTGAGTAAGATCTAATTATGCAAATTAGAAAATACACATTATAAGTGATCACAAGAAGTTGTCTAATGTACTAGATGCTTCCAAGAGTAAGCTTTTTAACAGCTGTAAGATTTTTTCAATTACATATCAGATTAATATGGCCTCAGATGAAGAGAATATAAGCTGAAATCAACAAATCAAGATGTTTTGCATTCATTTTACATCCTCAAGTAATTTAAGTAAAGGTTATGGGTGATATATATGAAAGGCAAGTCATTTAAATTGGATGAACATAAACTTGTTTTTTTTTTATGTCAGTCTTCTTCTAGCTATCACATTTGTTAGTAGAATTTTTAGTCAAAAACTGAGTCTTCATAAAAGACACATCACTTTTTTTACTCTTTATAATAAATATCATGGAAACCATTTTGTTGTACCTGTTTGATAAGTTCCAAAAATACCTGTTGATCTTGCTAGAAATCATGTGAGTTGAGAACTTTGTGGACTCTATGGCTGTGTTGATTGTTATCATTGTTAGCATTGTTGTATGAGAACTACAAAACCACACCCTGTTCAATATGCACAATAGTAGTTTAGTGGGGTTCCGTAGTCCTAACTTTTTTCTGTTGTCCTGATACAGAAGTAAGTGTTGTCATCCTATCACAAGTGCATTACCTGCAGCCTCACCAAGTTAAAAATAAAGGGAAAACATTGAAAAAACTAAAGGAGCTACCATGTGTAAGGACTGATAATCTGCAATATATACAATATTTGTTTTGGGGCTTAGATATACTTTAAGGAAAAGATAAGTTTTAATAGGTAGCTGTATGAAATAAAATGTATAAATCATGAATAGAAGACACACGTTTGCAAGCACTAATATTTTTAAATTTCTCACAGTAAACTGTCTGAATGTTATGCCTCCTGTGATTTCACAGATTTTCTAGATGGTACCAGAAAGTAGATCTGTTGTCAATAACCTACTCATTAGCTATCATGCCTCTTGCACTTTTGCAAACTATTAGTGTTCATTGGGTCAGCAGTCTGTGAAGGCCTCTTTAACACCTTAAATGTTTTATGTATGGATAATAAACTAATCAAATTAGTACTGAAGCTTTGCATTGGGCATCATAAATGTATCATTCCTAACTTGTCAGTTGCACCCATCACACTGCTGCACTTCTGGTTCTCTCAAAAAAATCCTATACAAATGCTCACTTTTTGTTTGTCAGTATTAGCAGGAGGGTAGGTATAACCCTGCTTTTTGTCTATAACTTTTTAAAGTATATTAATCTGTGTTACACATATGACACTTGCCCTGCAGTAACCCTACTTATACACAACTATTATGTACAGCTTGTCAGGGCTGGGCTCACCCCTTCCTTCTCTGGGCTGGTCACTCAGCTGTCGCCTAATTGCCAGCTCCTATCTCTCCACAGTGACTCACCTGTTGATGAAATCCTGCTCATCAGTCCTGCCTTCTTAAGCCATCCAGTCCAGATGATCTCAGGCCTTCACCTTGATCACATCTCTAGAGACGCTCCCCTGTGTTCCTGTTAAAGATTTGCTTGGCTGACATTCCTTCTGGCTCCAGACCCTGCTTTCTGTTCCACTACACTGTTCTCTGGCTCCCTGACATTTTGGCTTGTCTGACTATCTGTTCCGGTTCCTGAACTCTGGCTATGTTTTGACTATGTTTACTCTGTTTACCTTTTTTTATTATTATTAAACAAGTGTGATTTAACTGTATTTCTGTCTTGGTCTGATTCATGGTTTCTGACAGTAGGTGAAGGCCATGAATTCAGAAGATACAGTCAATCCACTTGTTGATAATATTTTTTCCAGATTGGATGAGCAGGATCACCACATGGATCAATTTGCCATGGTGTTACAAATGCTCCTGAGTCACACGGCTCACCTGGAATCTCCCACTGTGACTGCTCCGGTACAACCTGTGTTGCAGGCTGTCCCTGAGCTGCTCAAGTCTCTGTGCAGGCACCTGCCTCAAGTATTACCTCTATAAGAGATATGTCTGGTTCCGCTCCGCTTCCCCAGCGATTTGGGGGTGATTCAGTCCAATGGCAGAGGGTTTCTCAACCAGGTTGAGATATACTTTGAGATGCTGCCCCAGGCATTTCCCACGGATAGAAGCAAAGTAGGTTTCCTGATATCTTTGCTTTCTGAGAGAGCCTTGGCCTGGGTAAAACCTCTTTGGGAGATGCAAAAAACCTGTTGTCTTGAGTTATCCTGAGTTTGTGGCTTCTTTTAAAGTATTTGATGTTACCTCACGCTCCGCTTCTGCTGCCAAGTGCCTCATGCCCATCAAACAGAGTACAAGAACTGTTGCCGATTATGCCATTGAATTCCATACTCTGGCAGCAGAGGTTGCTTGGAATAATGAGGCCCTTGTGGCTGCTTTTTCTCATGGTCTCTCGGATACCATCAAGGATGAGATAGCAGCCCGAGATATACCCACTGATCTGGAGAAGTTGTTCACGTTTGCAATCCTCATTGACTCCAGACTTAGAGAAAGACTCTCTTTTAAGGAATGCTTGTGGAAGCCTCCTGTACATTTGTCTCCAAGCTTTGCAGTCTCACCCTTGCCTCCCTCACCTCCCATGCCTCCCATGCCTCAGGGAAGGTGAAATCATGCATTTGGGCTTCACGCGTCTCTCTGCGGATGACAGAACCCTTAAGAGGAGGGAGAGATTGTGCATTTATTGTGGCCAGGCAGGTCACTTTTTGAAGTTTTGTACTACCCGTTCAGGGAACACCCGAACCTTGAGGTCTTGCCACGGACAGACCTTAGGTGGCGTTGTTTCATCCCCAGTTATCCAGAAGGATAAGCCCCTGGTTTCAGTCACCCTTTTTTGGGCTGAGTCATCCATTGAGATGCAGGCTCTAATCGACTCTGGGGCTGCAGGCCTGTTTATTGATGCTGCCTTTGTATTGAAGCTCTCGATTCCGCTGCAGCTGTGTGACACTCCACTTGCCATAGAGACTCTTGATGGGAGACCTCTACAGCCTGCCCATGTGACTCATGAGACTGTTCCATTGTCCATGGCTGTTGGGGCTCTTCAATGAGAAACATTGTGATCGCTGCTTTGTCCCAGAGAGTCTCTATACTGCCGTGCTCCAGACTTACCATTCTTCCAAAGCAGCTGGCCATCCTGGGAAGAATCAACTTGTTTGGGCCATTTCCCAACAATTCTGGTGGCCTAGTCTATGTGCTGATGTAACTGCCTTTGTAGCTGCCCGTTCCATGTGTGCTCAGAGTAAGACTCCATGACACCTTCCAGTGGGCCTCCTACAACCCATACCCAATGGAGAGAGGCCCTGGACCCACCTGTCTATGGATTTCATTGTGGAGTTACCCAACTCCCAGGGCAACACAGTTATCCTTATGGTGGTTGACCAGTTCTCAAAGATGTGTCATTGTATTTCACTTAAGAAGTTGCCCACTTCTAAGGAACTGGCTTCCATATTTGCTCAGGAGATTTTTCGCTTACATGGGCTACTCAAGGTGTTTATCTCGGACAGTGGTAGTCAGTTTGTGCCTCGGTTCTGGTGAGCCTTTTGTGCACAGTTTGGAATTCAGCTTGCTTTTTCCCCTTCGTATCACCCGCAGTCTAATGGGGCCGTAGAATGAGCCAATCAGTCCTTAGAGCAATTCCTACATTGCTATATTTCAGACCATCATAACAACTGGTCAGACCTCTTACCATGGGCAGAGTTCCCTCACAACAGTGCCTTGAATTCTGCTTCCTGATTGTCCCTGTTTATGGCGAACTATAGTTTCCAACCTTCCATGTTGCCTGACTTATTTGTTCCACAGAGTATTCCTGCATTAGAGGAGCATCTCCATGGTCTTCGTTCCACTTGGGCACAAGTCCAGGAGGCTTTGCGACATGCTATTGACAGGTACAGACTCCATGCTGACCGCAGACGCCTGCCTGCGCCTTCCTACCAGGTTGGGGACAGAGTTTGGCTGTCATCTCGCAACCTCCGACTTCGTGTTCCCTCTCTGAAGTTCGCTCATTGGTTTATTGGGCCTTTCCGTATTCTTCGCAGGATTAACTCAGTAGCATAAGCATTAGACTTTTCTTCTAATATGTGTATCTCAATGTATTCCATGTCTCCTTATTAAAACCTTTGGTCTGCAATCGCTTTACCACCTTGGTGCCTCGTCCTCACCCTGTACAGGTTGAGAACCATGAGGAGTATGAAGTACAGTCCATTGTTGACTCCCGTTGGTTCCATGGGCGCATACAGTACCTGATGCATTGGAAAGGGTACGGTTCGGAGGAACGCTCTTGGGTCTAATCCTTGTCCTCCTCCATGATTTCCATAGATGTTTTCCCCTCAAACCTGGTGGTCCTCTGAGGGGGAGGGGTCATTGAGGAGGGGGTACTGTCAGGGCTGTGCTCAGCCCTTCCTTCTCTGGGCTGGCCGCTCAGCTGTCGGCTAATTTCCAGCTCCTATCTCTCCATGGTGACTCACCTGTTGATGATATCCTGCTCGTCAGTCCTGCCTACTTAAGCCATCCAGTCCAGATGATCTCTGCCTTCACCTTGGTCACATCTCTAGAGATGCTCTCCTGTGTTCCTGTTAAAGATTTGCTTGGCTAACATTCCTTCTGGCTCCAGACCCTGCTTGCTATTCTACTATGCTATTCTCTGGCTGCCTGACGTTTTGGCTTGTCTGACTATCCGTTTCGGTTCCTGAACTCTGGCTATGTTTTGACTATGTTTACTCTGTTTACCTTTCTTTATTATTATTAAACAAGTGATTTAACTGTACTTCTGTCACAGTCTGATTCATGGTTTCTGTCACAGCTGTCTGACTGAAGAATTTGTGATAGGTCACCTTCATCTCAAATAGTTTTGCTTTGAATGGTTGCTGGCTTTTATTATATTTTGACAAGATCTCTCAACCGTATTTCTCAGTTATACCCATCAGAAATTTTCACATGGCTTATCGGTAATGTAGAATAAACAAATAAGCTAGTAAGAGATTTACAACACCAGCATCCACATAATATGAAAATATTTTTTTCTATGAAGTTGATCAATAAAATTCATCCTTGCCTTTACCCCCTCAGTTGCCCAGTTGTAGACATGACCATCTGATTATTCTATAATGCCACTCTTTCTGACTTTATAGTTAATTTGTATTTTCTCTTTTTTCTTCCCCCTCCATATCTTGCTTTCTGTCTTCATCTCTCTCTCCCTCTATGGATGGAAAGCAGTGGGAAAGTTTAACATACCTCATCTGCATCTTGGATCTTGCAGCTTATAAGTATTAATCCATGGTCCTGTTATTGTCTAGATCTTAATCTGTTGGAGTGTGGTCCGGTTTATTAATTGAAAACGGGAGTCTTTTTTTTAATCAGAATGCACGTATGTCAAAAGCGCACTAATAGATGGTCAATGGGACTTTATTGCAAAGGTACCAAGTTAAGCAACATGCATTGTTTTTTTGGGACCTCCCAGTGCCCACTTTATAAGACATTAGTGATAATTACCGGTAGCAGCCTTTGATATTAAAAACCTCCAGTGAGATACAAACACGACCCCCAACAATGACATCATTTACCCATAAAATATGTAAATTAAACTGAAAACTATCTTTAACAAAAATATAAACCAACATTGACACAGGCCTCACAACACTGCGTAAAACTGGGGACAATTAGGTACCGCAAACAATGTAATAATAACGTAAAGTAAGGTAATGTGTAAATAATGTAATCTGACCATGAGTATATCGCCATTAGCAGAGTACATCACATTTTAGTAATGTATCGGTGTGCTGCTGGGAGTTATTTTTTTTTTAAAGCACTAAAGGTGAATAATTGTCAATTCGACTTTGAAGTGTTGATTTATCCATCATAACAAAACAACAGACAGACCTCCAAATTTCAATAATGGTAAATGTAAATCTCTTAAAGCAAGGTCTTTGAGAGCCACTGCTGTCAGTCTGTTCATCTACTGTTAAAGGGTTGTGGCTGGTATGCCAAGACCTGTTAATATCTGAGCATTTTTGAGTCTTTCTATTTTGGATTGGAATCTTTTACCATAAGAAAACTGACAATAACTATAGATGACTACTGTTATATTCTATTATCCATGGTTTTAAAACAAAACAATCATGGTTTTTAACTATAGCACCAATGCTTAAGGGACAAGGTGATCTTCAAACTTTTTTTCCTGGAGGAATTATGTGGCTGTCTCTTTCATAACAGCATCTGTTACGTATGCACTAGGAATTGTAATTCTGCTTTTATATTACACGTGAAAACAGGCTGAGAAAAAACAGCAAGAGCAGCTGGTGTACTTTATCAGTGCTTTCTGCTGCAAAAAAACAGAATGTCATATCTTGGTTCTCTGGATAACTAACCTATGCTGATTACTGCCATTGACAACTGCGATGAACCACAGAGCATTCTTATAACTTCCATAACTAATTCACCAAGAAAGGGGTTAATTCTGAATTTGAGTAAAGTAAGTGAAGACATTATTATTATTATTCAGGATTTATATAGCGCCAACAGTTTGCGCAGCGCTTTACAACAGTAGGGCAGACAGTACAATTACAATACATTTCAATACAGGAGGAATCAGAGGGCCCTGCTCGTTAGAGCTTACAGTCTACGAGGGAGATTCAAGTGATACGAAAGGGTAATAACTGTGGGGCATGAGCTGATGAAGAAAATAAAAGAACAGTTAGGTGGAGGCAAGCTAGGCTTCCCCGAAGAGAAAAGTTTTCAGGGATTGCCTAAAAGTAGATAGATTTGGAGTTAGTCTGACAGATTGGGGTAGGGTATTCCAGAGGATGGGAGAGGCTCGGGAGAAGTCCTGGAGGCGAATATTGAAAGAAATGATGAGGGAGCTAGAGGGCAGGAGGTCTTGGAAGGAACAAAGAGGACGATTAGGTTGGTATTCTGAAACTAGACTAGTGATCTAGCTGGGGGCAGAGTTGTGGATGGCTTTGTAACTTATTGTTAGTATTTTGAATTTAATTTGTTGGGTGAGTGGCAGGGATTGGTAGAGAGGGGGCAGTTTGTAAGGTGGATGAGCCTGGCAGCAGTATTCATGATGGACTGAAGAGGGGATAATCTATTTAAAGGTAAGCAAACGAGGAGAGGTTGCAGTAGTTGAGGCTAGAGATAACCAGGAAGTGAATCAGGAGCTTTGTGGATTCATTGGTTAGGAAGGGATGTAGTTTGGGGATGTTGCAGAGGCTGAGGTGGGAAGCTTTGGAAAGGGATTGGATATGGGGCTGAAAGGAGTGTTAAGAGTCCAAAATAACACCTAGCACCCTGGCATGTGGTGATGGGTGGATGGTTGTGCCCTTGCTCTTGACAGAGAAGTCAGGGGAAGAGGCACATGCAAATTAATCCATTTGGTGACCAATTCTGTTTTATGAGCATGTAGTAGATGCATTAGATTTTGAGCTCCTGCAGTGGACTGAGCCTGAGGTGAATGAGTATATTAAGGTACATACTCTAAAAAGCATTTATGTCTTAGTAAAGTAGCCACTGGAACTTAGATTTGCCACATCATCAGTTTAAAATCTTCTTGTCTAGTCCAAAAGATGAGAGCTCTGTAGTGGGGTAAAAGGTGGCCAAAAACAGCAAAAGAATGATTTTTGTTGTAAAAGTTTTTATTGATATCATAAACAGCATAACAGGAAATGAACAAGCGCAAACGCAGCCGATGTGAGTGTAAAAGACAAAAGGTAATACAATAGGTAAGTAAATCATACACAGCATATTATATTGAATACATCTTAGTATACTCTGGTCAAGGGGATCAAGAATCCTGAAGAACAGGCTGGTAAAGATTGATCCGTTGCCACATGAAGGTTATAGGTAAATTTATGACAATATAGTATCCGGTCCTCTATGGAAATTCCATATGATTTGGATCGGAAGGTACTATGTTGAGGATTGAGTAACCTTCGATTAGGGGTAGAGGGAGATTGTGAATCTACATAGCATATGGTGCTATTAGGGACTTCTGATATCTATCAGCAGTGTGCTCAATGTAAAAGAAAGATGGGGGTTTGAGCATAGATAGAGGGGGAGGGGGGGTAGGAGGAAGGATTGAGGGTGAGTGTGTGTCTTTTAATTTGCCACAGCTCTCAATATTATTTCAAATATTGATCCGTTTGAATTCTTCCATTGTAGTGAAGCCAACAAGACCATATTTGGGTGAATGTAGAAGGTGAATCTTTTGCCTGATGAATTAGTTCTTCCATTTCCATGGTTTTGCGAATACAGAGGAACCAGTCTGCTATAGACAGTGGGTCTGGGGAGCGACATTTGTCAGGGATACACATTTTGGCTGCATTTACCATGTGCATGGTTAAAGAGCGAAAATATGTATGTTTTGGTATTGATGGGTGGTGCAACAAAAATTGCGCTGGCATGAATTCAATTGCATAGGTGGTGATCTGGTGGATGAGTCTGTGGACTTCCTTCCAAAAGGGTTGGAGTTTAGGACACGTCCACCAGATGTGTAACAGTGTCCCAGTTTCTGTTTCACATCTCCAGCATTGTGGAGAGACTGTGGGGTATATGTGATGAAGTTTGAGGGGTGTTCTATACCAGCGTGATAGAAGTTTGAATGCATTTTCTTGTGCACACACATTTACTGTTCCCTTATGGATATGCTTGTAGAAAAAAGAATGATTTTCAAATGTCTAAATAGGCCAATCATGTCCTCTACCCTAATATCAACTACATGGGCTGCTATGAGTCTATGTAATTCTTATGTGTTCACATATGGAGGGATGAGGTGACACTTTGGTAATCCTATTGAAAATAAGTACATTTTTGTTACTACTCTATGCAACATACATAAACATATGTTGTTCATTCTTGTAGCTGTAATACCAACTACAGCTTCTAAACTGTTTCTTATTAAATGTTTTTTTTATCTTATGTTTTATAAACATACCATATTTGCTTTAATAAAGTTTGTATATTAAAAAATAAGCATCGGAATCTTCTATAAATCATTGTGCATTAAGCACTTGGTTGCTGAGCTATTGTGGTTGACAGCATGCTTCCCAAACCACTGTCTGACCATGTTGCTAGAAAAGGGACAAATCTATAACAAGGTCTGACTTACAGGCACACAGAGTAGAGGGGGTCGTGACAGTGCACACAGTGGAAAGAGGACAGTGACATAGGATTGCAGCTGGACTCACAGTAGACATGGGGCATCCGGATGGGTTTTCTCCCCCTCTCATTTATGTTGGACAGTGCTGCCTCCCTGTGTGGAGGGGCCCAGAGACCAGGCAGGGAGGATGTCTTCTCACCTCTAAGGGCTAAGTGAAGACACAGCAATCACATCCATGGGTTGACTCTGCTGACTTCTTTCTCAGTGCTGATGGAGTGGTGATTGATCTTTTACAAGCAGACTATAAGCTAGTGGCTTGAGTTGTTGTTGAAGACAACACTCATTCACAATAATGAAAAAAGTAAGGAACTGCAAATTCATGCCAGTTCTACTCTACAAAGGAAGGAGCAGTGGGTAGAGTGCTGCAATGTAGTCCCCTAATAGGAGACTTGGTGCCCTAGGAGATTCCAAAAGCATTTATAAATGATAGTAGTACTTCCTCTTTAAAGCTACTGCTCAGATTTAAAAGACACAAATAAGTGCAACTAGGTATTTATAAGTACATAATTTACCGCTTCTCACCTGGCCTATAATAGCATAGCGGCAGAGTGGGAGTGCTGCAATCCTGACAAGATGTAATTTGATGTCCTCCCAGGGCCATGCTGCACCATGATTTGTCACATACTATGTCCGCCAGACACAGTGGGTGATAAGTCATTGTACTGGGCTGCTGCTGGTACCATGAGATTGCTGTGATGGATCACAGCAGATCACATTATCACCTAGTCTATTTTCATCCAAACAATGCCAACCCACCTGGCTCTCCTATCCTGGCAGTTACCCTTGTAATATAAAAACCTGTAGGTACTGTAACATGTGTGATCTGGGTAAAACATTTGTTGCGCAGCTACAGGTGAAGAGTTTACTATACAGCAATACATCAACTGTGGCACAAACTATGTAATTTACCTGATCACCTGTATTTCATGCAGCCTCCAATATGTAGGCTGTACCACACGTCCTTTGAGAGCCCGTATAGGGGAACATTACTGTGTCACAATTAACCCAAATGCTAGAAATATTTCGAATGCAACACGTCACTTTAGGGAATGTCACCACGGCGATCTCTCCTCTTTCCGCTTTAGAGGAATAGAACGGTTGTCTCACTCGCCCAGAGGAGGTGACAGGGAGAGAAGGCTACTGGGGAGAAAACACAGATCTGCTAGTATAATTAAGAAAGTGGGCTTCAGCTCACCGGAGGCATCGGATTCCTTATCTGAAATCTCAGATACAGCTGAGGGGATGGTCTGTCCCTGTCTGACACTACTGCAGCTCTGAGAACATCTACTCCCTGAATCTCTTCAGACAAGGTTTTTTCCGGTGGAAGTGTTAACCCTGAGGGGTCAAAAAACGCCATACAAAAACACAAAACCTCTGCGCTTAGGACAAAAAGAGGGGGATAAGATATGGAAACAAGAGGGCAAGAAGGAGGAGGGAAAAGACCGGGGGGGGGAGGGGGGGGGATACCAGTGGATGGTGCAAGGGGTAAAAGACCCCAAAAAGAGAGAAAATGGGGAAGGAGGAAAAAGAAAAAAGAAAGAAAGGTATGCTGCCACCTTTAGTTAGGCCCTCAAAGAGGACTAACATATATAAGAAATTTTAAATAGAGGTATGGCGCTTCCTTGTAAAGTGTGTGTTTGATAATAATGTGACTGATATGAACTATACCATACACAAACGGTGATAAAATGATCATATAAATGACCCCATATCTGGTAAAAATATATATGTGATACAATACGTGATAAAGACCCTAATTACATAACATACACCTATATGCCCAGGTAATTTGCAAAAAACACCACTAGGTGTAGCTCCTGATACACTATGCAGCTAATATGATGATTCCAACATATATATATGCAAAAAATAATAATAATAATATACCAGTGCAATCAGATCCAAAAAATTATGTACCCAAATGGTCTGCAAAATGTGTAATAGCTTATATGGATAGAAAGAAATTCTGTCACAAGTGATGCATCCCAAACTGCAAATAGCAGAAAAATATATATGTATATAAATATGCAAAAAAGTTGTATGCCAGTGCAATCAAATCCAAAAAATTATGTATCCAAATGATCTACAAATAGTGTCTAAACATATTTGAATAAAGAAAAAATAATAAAATAAAATAAAATAAAATAAAATTAAAAAATAAAAAATAAAAAACACAAAAAACTGTCACACGTGATACATCCCAGACTGCAAATAGCAGATGAAGAAAAGTTCCAAGAGCTTAGTGACTGTGGTGCCCTTATAGATGAAAAATCCGTGACTTCTGTGCTCCCCCTTTGGCTCCCCACTCACCGGCTCCCACCACCCCTGCAGGGGTAACATACACTTCAGGATCCCAATCCCGTCCTCTTGGCCGATATCCCGTGGTCACTGAGATAGGATGTCCTCTCTCCCAGGCGTTTCCAAATAGCCTCTTTGTACCACCTCTTCCAAGACGGGGATCCCCAAAGAAATCCTCGTTTTTTTTGGTCTGTGTATAAAACTGTATAAGCCGGTCATGTGACTGCTCGGTCCGGCCCGCCTCTCTCCTCTCGGTCTCGTGTCTCTCTGTCTCTCCTGAGTTGGGAGTAGAACTCCCAACTCAGGAGAGACAGAGAGACACGAGACCGAGAGGAGAGAGGCGGGCCGGACCGAGCAGTCACATGACCGGCTTATACAGTTTTATACACAGACCAAAAAAAAACGAGGATTTCTTTGGGGATCCCCGTCTTGGAAGAGGTGGTACAAAGAGGCTATTTGGAAACGCCTGGGAGAGAGGACATCCTATCTCAGTGACCACGGGATATCGGCCAAGAGGACGGGATTGGGATCCTGAAGTGTATGTTACCCCTGCAGGGGTGGTGGGAGCCGGTGAGTGGGGAGCCAAAGGGGGAGCACAGAAGTCACGGATTTTTCATCTATAAGGGCACCACAGTCACTAAGCTCTTGGAACTTTTCTTCATCTGCTATTTGCAGTCTGGGATGTATCACGTGTGACAGTTTTTTGTGTTTTTTATTTTTTATTTTTTAATTTTATTTTATTTTATTTTATTTTATTATTTTTTCTTTATTCAAATATGTTTAGACACTATTTGTAGATCATTTGGATACATAATTTTTTGGATTTGATTGCACTGGCATACAACTTTTTTGCATATTTATATACATATATATTTTTCTGCTATTTGCAGTTTGGGATGCATCACTTGTGACAGAATTTCTTTCTATCCATATAAGCTATTACACATTTTGCAGACCATTTGGGTACATAATTTTTTGGATCTGATTGCACTGGTATATTATTATTATTATTTTTTGCATATATATATGTTGGAATCATCATATTAGCTGCATAGTGTATCAGGAGCTACACCTAGTGGTGTTTTTTGCAAATTACCTGGGCATATAGGTGTATGTTATGTAATTAGGGTCTTTATCACGTATTGTATCACATATATATTTTTACCAGATATGGGGTCATTTATATGATCATTTTATCACCGTTTGTGTATGGTATAGTTCATATCAGTCACATTATTATCAAACACACACTTTACAAGGAAGCGCCATACCTCTATTTAAAATTTCTTCAAAAAACGCCATGTCTGCAACATACTACCAGCAGCTGAAGAAAAACAAACAACCAGAAAACAGGACACTGCAAGAAAAGGCAAAGGCTTGGGGGAAAAAGACGGAGATCGGCGATATCCACAGAGAAAAAAGAAATAAATAGTGAATTATCAACCATTACCTCAGTAGTTAATTTAACGGATGAGGTTTTGACTGATTCTGAATTATCTCTGTTGTCATGGGGTCTATCTTTTTCACCCACCTATCACTTTGATATTTTTAATACCATTTTGGACACCAACAGGTTTGTCAGGAACCTCTTACTGCGTAAACATTTTCAACAGGGAATTGACGAACAGGTGGGTGACCCACTGACATCAGAGATGGTGAGTGAATCTGACCAAAACCAATCAACTGTAGAACAAGATGTTTGCCCGCATGTTTCTTTTATGTTTCAGGATTTATCTGCATCATTAACTTTAGAACAGCTGTATTCAGAATCACATATGGGCTCCTATGGAGCTTCATGCAGTACATCACAATATGGGGATTAGTTTTTTTACCCTGTAAATGCAAGAAACTCTACTATAGACATTTTTCAGGCTGTAATAGAGGGGGAATTGATACAACTGAAACAACATAGCTCAACATCTAGAAAGACTAATATCTCAAAGCAAGAGAAAGAGGCTCTACAGCAATTAAAAGACAATAAAGGGTTAGTGATAAAGGAAGCAGATAAGGGAGGAGCAGTGGTGGTGATGACTAGGGAACAATATAGATCTGAAGCCATTAGACAACTCAGTGACAGTGACAGTGAAACCAAAATTCGTATACAGGAAGGCACCCAGCTTAAGGAATTATCTTGTAAGAAATGTTATAGACCCCCAAAACCAATTAAGATTTGCCCTGATCTGAAAGGGTTTTTTAGATACCAAAGATGCTTACCATGTAGCGTTACAAAAAAGCAACCTAGAAAGAAGATCTTGTTCAAATCACGTACTGACCATAAGGAATATAGTATCAACAAATTAATCACATGCCGAAGTACACATGTTACATACGTTATAGAATGTCCTTGCCACCTCCAGTATGTGGGTAGAACTACTCGCCCCCTTTTTGTTCGCATTAGGGAACATATCAAAAATATTAGAAAGGGGTTCCCCAATCATAGTCTGTCCAGGCATTTTGATGAGGCCCACCAAAGAGATCCTAGTGGACTCATTTTTTATGGTATCGATTTCGTACAAGAGCACTGGAGGGGGGGTAATAGGGAAACCCTTATTTCCAGAAATGAAACTAGCTGGATATATCAGCTGGGATCCCTTGCCCCTAAAGGGTTAAATCTGGACATCGACTTAAATTGTTATATAGCTAACCCCTAAGGTTTGGGGCATAACTGGTATATAAAGGGGCAAGTACCTGATAGGAGGGACGGTGTAAAGTATGACAACTTATATCTAGGATTTAACATAACACATCCATACGCCCATATATAAAAATAATTTGGTCATGATCTAGGGGGTCAGGAGTCTCATTTTATTAACATTTTAGGTGCAGCAGGGCCTACTACTATAGAGCATCGCCCAAATTAGACCTTTTTATTATCCAATAATAGTAGGGCTCATAAGTCAAATTTTTTTTTTTTTTTTTGTATCTATTTTTTTTTTTTTTTTTCATTTCTTATTAAGGTCTCCAGTATATCTTAGATACCCTATATCCTATTCCTTAGAGCTTTGACATCTGTGCCGGATAGAGATTAATCAATACCTAACATCTCCTGGGACGGTATTAACCCTAAATATATGAATTTACAAAATTACTTAACTTCCTTATTATTTATTAACAACATCCTTTTTAATAACTTCCTTATTATTATTTTTAATTTTTACTTTTTTAATATCCCCCGTAATGCTCTTTATTATTCTAGTTTTATACTCCTGGGATGGTATTAACCCTAAATATATGGATTTACAATATTATTTAACTTCCATATTATTTATTAAAAACTTCCTTTTTAAGAACTTACTTATTATTTTTACTTTTTTAATATCCCCCATAATGCTCTCTATTATTCTAGTTTTATACTTACAGTACTTTCATTTTTTTTTTTTATAAAATTTGTTAATCTATGTTGTGGGTAACTTAACTCATTACATATTATGATTACTTTGTTGTATCTGCTTTTAAAAATGGCAGTTTGTAGATTACAGTGCACTTTATGCATATTGGTACCATGCTGTGGATATAAATATTGTTTTTAACGTAATAGACATAGTGCAATTAGCAACAACTCTTTTGGTATGTGTACATATGGACTTAGCGGCTCCGTCAATCGTAGTGGTCCCCCCATTTGCATATTTGGACGTGTCTATTATGTGACTAGGGGAGGTATCATTTAGTCCGCAGGCTTATATGTGGCAATTAGAATCACACATACTGAGTTTTATGTCACGTATTTTAACCTATTAAATATTCACTTCCTGTCTTGTCTGTTGTTGGTGGACTGCAGCGGCCCCGTACTACAAGAATATCCCCAAGTCGGCATTTTTTGGTTGCGTCCATTATGCAATTGGGGGAGGTACTAGGGAGCTCGCAAGTCTATATTATGTGTGGAGCATGTAGCGTCGATACCGTCTTTGATAACGTCCTATGACGAAACGTGTAAGGCGGAGTCACGCTCACACATCACACCCAGAAGCCGTGGTTGGGACGCAAGCTGGGACGCATGCTGCTCTTGGCTTCCTGGTTTTGTTTTTAGACAGCCGGGCTGTACTGGGTTAGTTGTTAATGATTTTTATGCAACGTTTTAAATAAACCCGAACTTACTTCACCTTCGAAGTCCCCTGTTTCTTCTTTCTAATGGAGGAAAACACATTGATATGGTGATGAGGCACGGAGGAGTCCACCTCTGAAAAACGTCAGCTGGAAACCTCAAACTGGATTACCGGGATACACCCATGGACGATCAGAGGTTAATTAGGACATCCAAAGGAACATCCACCCCAGATACCCACTCTATGCCCACTACCCCTG
Source organism: Aquarana catesbeiana (assembly GCF_042186555.1). Classification (NCBI taxonomy): domain Eukaryota; kingdom Metazoa; phylum Chordata; class Amphibia; order Anura; family Ranidae; genus Aquarana; species Aquarana catesbeiana. The sequence goes on along the minus strand of NC_133324.1, from coordinate 427,609,108 downwards.
TAGGGGTGACTGCTTCTGGTGAGTGGGGACACATTGGGGGAGCACCTGGAGTCACCATTTTTCTGATGAGCACAGAAGTCACCGCTGATACATTTATTTATTACTTCTAATTTATTTATTTTTATTTCTTGGACTGCACAGAGACTGTGGTCCTTCACAGAGCTTATAATCTTGATAAATTGGATTTTTCACAGATTTTCGTCACATATATGAATTTGCACATGTGGTCCTGATATATACATATTTTGTTATATGAGTTCATGTAGATATTTGCACATGTGGTCCTGATATACCTTTTTAGATTGTGGTATATATGTCACATGAGTTTATGTATGGTTTAAGGTCTTTTTTGATTATATAAGTTATGTGGTGGTTTTTTGACATTTTTAGTTGTTGTCACTTCACAATACCCCCCCTTGAACAGTAGCCATTGTATTGTATGCATATATTGAGTTTTACTTGAGTATGCATTGCTGCTGGTGTCTGTTCTAAATGGGATTTCATCCCTGGATTTAATACACACATTGAATATATTGCACACTAAGGTTGCTTGCCCTGAGAGGCACATTGTCACAGTTTAGACACTGTATGATAAGCAAATTAATACATGGTTATGTTTACGCACATCTATGGAATTTACTTATGATTTGGTAGACACATTGGGATTAGTATTATCTATGTGTAATTATTTTACAGTATAGTTAGTTATTTATTATCAGATATGTACAGGGTAGCACCATTTCCCCATTTATTTTTCTTAATACTCAAATAGTCCTATCAGGAACTAATTAGGGGAGGCCGCAACCCCTCCATTCCTAAGCGCGGACTTGTTATATATATTAACTTTACAGATCACCTTAGGGTGCGATTCGTCTGCTGCTATGGATATCTTTGGATACATGAACACCAGAAATATAGATATAGAGGCGATATTCAGTCGGGAGCAGGTTACTAGCAACCAAGATATGCATGGGCTGTTGAAACAACTTAAACACACCCTAGAGAAACAACTTAGGGTGTGGTGGGACATTTCTACTTTAGAGATGTATGTTACCGAAAAAATAACCCCCAGGAGGTTGAGGTGGGACGTAAACCCCAATGATGCAATTGATAACACTGATCTCATGAAGGACTGGTACTCCCTCTTCAATAAATGTGAGGGGGAGTTACTCCGGAACATCATAAAAAGGAAACAGTTCAAAATGAGAGGGATTGAATCTAACATTACTGAAATAAAGAACTTACTCCTACCCTTTGTTCACCTTAAAGAATATAAGGATAAGGAAAAAGAATTGCAAGAATCTATTACAAAATAAGACAGTAATATACAAGCCAAGAAACAGAAAAAATTTAAGAGAGATGTGTTAGATTACAAAAATTCCAAAGTGTAAAAATGGCAAACATATGGGGAAGATCAGGACGAAGAGCCGGAAGACCCTTCTATGGAGGAAGAATCTGAGGAGCCAATACCAATCACTCCCTTGGGCATGATGGGAGGTACGCCCAGGAGAATGGAAAATCCACATCAGAGTCAAGGAGGGCCTATAACCCCTAATATACAACTAAGAAGGGGAGACATTAGAAGAGATGATCATCGAGAACCTTATTTCAGAACTCCATCAAACAACAGATATAATATACCCACACGTAATAGATATTCCCCATTAAGAAACCATGATTCCAGTGGATATCGTTCCCCGTATAGAAGAGGGAATAGGGATCATAGGGATTTTCCCCGAGCCACATACCAGGACAAGCCACATGGGAGATGGAGACCTTGCATCCCCTACAGGAACACCGGATGGAGAGGAGGGAATGTGAATGGAGGACCATGGCCAAGAGGTCAATACAGGAGCTCGAGAGTGATAGAGGGTCCGAATACTCATCAAGGATACAAAATAAACCCACAAGCTGGAGTCAGGAGAGAGTATCACCAAGAAAGAAACACGGGACCCATATACAGGAATATAGAAAGAGAAAACAGGCAAGAGGAAGACGAGGAGGCAAGAAGAAGAAAAAGGCCTCGAAATTATTAGGCCAAGGGATCTTCAACCTCAGCAATGTACAGTTCACACAAGATGAATTAGGAGTGTTAGAATTGGGACTCAAATATGCCCCTGATAAGCCGTTAGATAAATTTGAGGCCTACATTGACCTCCAAAAGTTCCTAAGAAAACTGTATATAAAAAAAACATTTTGCCATGAATCCGGGAGAAGTAAGAAGAGAAGACTCAGAGTTTGTGCATACCAATCCTAAAAACAATTCTATAGTCAATCCTAAAACACCAAGTAATCAATGTATGAACGCTTTTAAAAAAATGGTGGAAGAAGATATTAAAGGAATGAGAATAAGCAACAAGAGAACACGGAACATCTGGAAACCATCAAGGATATAGGAAACAAACATGAGGTGGTAATCAGGCCAGCAGATAAGGGGGGGGGGGGCTGGTCATTTTAAACAAAAAGGATTACCAGGAGGAGATGAATAATCTTTTAAATATAGAAAATACCTATAAAAAATTAACAGGGGACCCCAAGAGAAAGTATGAAAAGAAGTTGAAAACCTTTGTGGAAAAAGGGAAAACCAAGGGAATCTTGAACCCCTATGAAGCTGAATATATGATATCGAATTCCACTAAAACACCAGTGGTGTACTATACACCCGAAATTCACAAAAGATTGGATAAACCACCAGGGAGACCCATCATAAGTGGGATCAATTCCATCTTCTCCAGACTTGGAGAATATCTGGATCAATTTCTTAAACCCTTAGTTAAAGAAGGTAAATCTTACTTACAAGATAGTATGCAACTGATACAGGAACTTCAGAAGATTAAGGAAGTAGAACATTGGTTGCTTGTGACAATAGACGGTAATTCTCTGTACACGAGTATTGAGCAAAAGGATGGCCTACGGGGAGTCGAAAAAGCATTACACATGAATACAAGTATGAAGCAACAACAAATCAGTTACATTTTAGAAGGGCTTAAGCTGGCCATGGAATGTAACTATTTCTGGTACGATAAGAATTATTATGTACAAACAAAGGGTGTCGCAATGGGAGCTCGTTACGCTCCCAGCGTAGCTAATTTATTCATGGATATGTGGGAAGAAAAGTACATTTATAGTAAAGACATACCCCAGATCAAAATGTACAAGAGATATATAGATGACCTAATCATCTTATTGGATGGGACACCAGAGAGCCTTACCAAATTTATGGAGGGCCTTAACATAAATAAATATGGTATCACGTTTACTGGGAAGTGGAGTCAGGATACGATTGAATACTTGGACCTGGAGATTTTTAAGGTGGGGGACATACTATCCACCCGTACATTTTTCAAAGCCACCAATCGCAATGGGTATATCCCCATCTTAAGTTGTCACCATCCACGGTGGAAGTTCAATGTCCCCAAAGGACAATTATTACGCATACGTCGCAATTGTGACACGCGGGAAGACTTCAGCTACCAGGCTGATATCTTAATCAAAAGATTTCAAGAAAAAGGATATGAAAGAGACCGACTTCTGAAGTTAAAAGATGAGATCATGCATATGGCAGAGACAACCTGTTCCAAAGTAGGAATAAAAATAAGAACAAAGAAGTGGATATAGCCTTTGTCACCGGGTTCAATAGCCAATTTAAAGACTTTGAACGCATAGTAAAAAAGTATTGGCCGAACCTTAAGGAAGACCTTGTCCTATCAAAAATCCTTCCCGCAAAACCAAAATTCGTATACAGGAAGGCACCCAGCTTAAGGAATTATCTTGTAAGAAATGTTATAGACCCCCCAAAACCAATTAAGATTTGCTCTGATCTGAAAGGGTTTTTTAGATGCCAAAGATGCTTGCCATGTAGAGTTACAAAAAAGCAACCTAGAAAGAAGATCTTGTTCAAATCACGTACTGACCATAAGGAATATAGTATCAACAAATTAATCACATGCCGAAGTACACATGTTACATACGTTATAGAATGTCCTTGCCTCCTCCAGTATGTGGGTAGAACTACTCGCCCCCTTTTTGTTCGCATTAGGGAACATATCAAAAATATTAGAAAGGGGTTCCCCAATCATAGTCTGTCCAGGCATTTTGATGAGGCCCACCAAAGAGATCCTAGTGGACTCATTTTTTATGGTATCGATTCCGTACAAGAGCACTGGAGGGGGGGGTAATAGGGAAACCCTTATTTCCAGAAATGAAACTAGCTGGATATACCAGCTGGGATCCCTTGCCCCTAAAGGGTTAAATCTGGATATCGACTTAAATTGTTATATAGCTAACCCCTAAGGTTTGGGGCATAACTGGTATATAAAGGGGCAAGTACCTGATAGGAGGGACGGTGTAAAGTATGACAACTTATATCTAGGATTTAACATAACACATCCATACGCTCATATATAAAAATAATTTGGTCATGATCTAAGGGGTCAGGAGTCTCATTTTATTAACATTTTAGGTGCAGCAGGGCCTACTACTATAGAGCATCGCCCAAATTAGACCTTTTTATTATCCAATAATAGTAGGGCTCATAAGTCAAATTTTTCTTTTTTTTAGTATCTTTTTTTTTTTTAATTTCTTATTAAGGTCTCCAGTATATCTTAGATACCCTATATCCTATTCCTTAGAGCTTTGACATATGTGCCGGATAGAGATTAATCAATACCCTAAATATATGAATTTACAAAATTACTTAACTTCCTTATTATTTATTAACAACTTCCTTTTTAATAACTTCCTTATTATTATTTTTAATTTTTACTTTTTAATATCCCCCGTAATGCTCTTTATTATTCTAGTTTTATACTCCTGGGATGGTATTAACCCTAAATATATGAATTTACAATATTATTTAACTTCCTTATTATTTATTAAAAACTTCCTTTTTAATAACTTCCTTATTATTTTTACTTTTTAATATCCCCCGTAATGCTCTCTATTATTCTAGTTTTATACTTACAGTACTTTAATTTATTTTTATAAAATTTGTTAATCTATGTTGTGGGTAACTTAACTCATTACATATTATGATTACTTTGTTGTATCTGCTTTTAAAAATGGCAGTTTGTAGATTACAGTGCACTTTATGCATATTGGTACCATGCTGTGGATATAAATATTGTTTTTAACGTAATAGGCAATTAGCAACCACTCTTTTGGTATGTGTACATATGGACTTAGCGGCTCCGTTAATCGTAGTGGTCCCCCCATTTGCATATTTGGACGTGTCTATTATGTGACTAGGGGAGGTATCATTTAGTCCGCAGGCTTATATGTGGCAATTAGAATCACACATACTGAGTTTTATGTCACGTATTTTAACCTATTAAGTATTCACTTCCTGTCTTGTCTGTTGTTGGTGGACTGCAGCGGCCCCGTACTACAAGAATATCCCCAAGTCGGCATTTTTTGGTTGCGTTCATTATGTAATTGGGGGAGGTACTAGGGAGCTCTCAGGCCTATATTATGTGTGGAGCGTGTAGCATCGACACTGTCTTTGATAACGTCCTATGACAAAACGCGTAAGGCGGAGTCACGCTCACACCCGGAAGCCGTGGTTGGAACGCAAGCTGGGACGCATGCCGCTCTTGGCTTCCTGGTTTCGTTTTTGGACAGCCAGGGTGTACTGGGTTAGCTGTTAATGATTTTTATGCAACGTTTTAAATAAACCCGAACTTACTTCACTACGGAAGTCCCCTGTTTCTTCTTTCTAATGGAGGAAAACACATTGATATGGTGATGAGGCACGGAGGAGTCCACCTCTGAAAAGCGTCAGCTGGAAACCTCAAACTGGATTACCGGGATACACCCACGGACGATCGGAGGTTAATTATGACATCCAAAGGAACATCCACCCCAGATACCCACTCTATGCCCACTACCCCTGTAGGGGTGACTGCTTCTGGTGAGTGGGGACACATTGGGGGAGCACCTGGAGTCACCATTTTATCTGATGAGCACAGAAGTCATCGCTGATACATTTATTTATTACTTCTAATTTATTTATTTTTATTTCTTGGACTGCACAGAGACTGTGGTCCTTCACAGAGCTTATAATCTTGATAAATTGGATTTTTCACAGATTTTCATCACATATATGAATTTGCACATGTGGTCCTGATATATACATATTTTGTTATATGAGTTCATGTAGATATTTGCACATGCGGTCCTGATATACCTTTTTAGATTGTGGTATATATATGTCACATGAGTTTATGTATGGTTTAAGGTCTTTTTTGATTATATAGGTTATGTGGTGGTGTCACGAAGATCCTGCCAGTAACCGGCGTCCCAGGCGCACGGGAACCCGGCCACGGGTCCCATTGCGCATGCGCGCGCGTTCACGGGTGCGGTCACGCACAGGCACGCGCGCGCGCACTCCCGCTAGTGTCCGGCGGGCTATTTAAACCTGCCTGTCACACTCCATCCCTGCTGTCTGCTCTACAGCGTTCTGTGAGTGTTACCTGATCTGATCTGTGTTTCCTGTTATCCGACCCGGCTTCCTGTTTGACGATCCTGCTATCTGCCTGCACCAGACCCTCTTGGCTTGCCTGACCATCCCTCTGTATTACCCCTGGTACCTCTGCTGTCCGAACGTTACTGACCACCGGCTTGTTGACCCTCCGCTGTGTTCATCAGCTTCAAGTCTGCTACCTGCTGTTGTTCCTGGTTCCAGTCCGGCTTCCAGTTGCCTTTACCTGCTGTTGTTCCTGGTTCCAGTCCAGCGTTCCAGGCTACCTTCTGCTGTGTTCCAGCCCAGCGTTCCAGGCTATCTTCTGCTGTGTTCCAGTCCAGCGTTCCAGTCTACTACCTGCTGTTGTTCCTGGTTCCAGCCCAGCGTTCCAGGCTATCTTCTGCTGTGTTCCAGTCCAGCGTTCCAGTCTACTACCTGCTGTTGTTCCTGGTTCCAGTCCGGCGTTCCAGGCTACCTTCTGCTGTGTTCCAGTCCAGCGTTCCAGGCTATCTTCTGCTGTGTTCCAGTCCAGCTCCCAGTCTGCTATCACCTGCTGTTGTTCCTGGTTCCAGTCTTGCATTCCAGTCCCCGTCCTCAGTCTACTCCTCAGAGGGTGCCACCACTACTGGACTTTCAGCAACTGTTGATTCTGCCAGGCACCCATACCACTCTTCACTCCTGGCCCTCTGTCTCCATTCCAGGGGAACGGGAGTGGGAGCTGTAAGGGAGGTCTTTTCCTGCACTTCAGGCTCACAACCTTCCAGGTACGTGACAGTAGCAGACAGCCATGTCTGAGCCTGAGCAGGGAACACCTCCCATGGAGGAACTCTGTGCACACCTGGCAGGATTGACTGAAGCAGTCAAAAGTCTGCAGCAAGGATACACCAGACTGGAGGAACGAGTGTTAACCCTGTCTAATCCCATTGGGGCCCAGGGAGCTTCCTCTGCTCCCGCTCCTTCAGTTGGGCCTTCCTCAACGGTGGTAATGCTCCCTCCGGAACCTAAGGTTCCCACACCTGAACGTTTCTTTGGAGATCGCCATAAGTTCAGAGCCTTCCGCAATTCTTGCGAACTATTTTTTGCTCTTCAGCCACGTACCTTTTCCCTGGAGGCTACAAAGGTGGGCTATGTGATTTCTCTGCTCTCTGGTGACCCCCAAACCTGGGCCCATCGCCTCCTAGAGCAAAAAGACATATCTCTGACTAACCTCTCCACTTTCTTTGCCGCACTAGGCCAGCTATATGATGACCCCCAGCTATCTGTAACTGCAGAAGCGGCTCTACACACCCTGCAACAAGGTCGCAGAGCAGCAGAGGATTATGTGGCAGAATTCAGGAAGTGGAGTGCGGATACTAACTGGAACGATGCGGCTCTCCGTTATCAATTTCGGTTGGGACTTTCTGATCCTCTGAAGGATGAACTGGCCAGGGTGGGTACACCACAAACTTTAAATGCGTTAATCGATCTAGCTATCCAGATCGATCGACGCCTACGAGAACGCAGGTCGGAGAGAGCTATGGGGTCTTCTCGTCCAACTTGGGTTACCCCTAAGGTTCCACATCACCCATCATCAACACCACCTACCTCCACGCTTAACTTACCTGAGCCAATGCAACTGGGTGTCTTGCGACCTTCGCTCACCCCAGAGGAACGACAACGTCGTCGTGCAAATAACTTGTGCCTGTATTGTGGGGAACCCAGGCACTACGTCAGGAACTGTCCTCTCAAGATCCGTAAGTGTTTATCCCTATCTACTGACTATGTAACATCTCTGGTTAAAAATACCACTCACCTTGCTCTGCCTCTTCTGCTACAGCTTCCAGGAAAGGATCTACAAGTCACCGCCATTATTGATTCAGGAGCTTGCAGCTGTTTCATGGATTCTCGCTTTGCCATCCAACACCAAATACCCTTGTCACCTAAAGCTCGTGGACTTTCTATCCATCTAGCTGATGGAACCGCTATCAAGTCTGGACCTGTCACCCAGGAGACTATCCCAATACCTGTTCTCATTTCCAACATGCATCAGGAACAGCTGCGCCTGGACATTATCGCTTCACCTCTGTTCCCCATAATACTTGGCATGCCATGGTTACAGGCCCACAATCCGGACATAAATTGGATCACGGGTGAGGTGACCTTTTCCTCTACTTACTGCCAACAGTTTTGCAGAACCCAGAACATCCAGGAGAACTCTACTCTGTTATGCCTAGATACAGATCCTAGTCTGCTTCAATCCATTCCTTCTGCCTATCATGATTTCCTGGACGTATTTAGTAAACAGAGGGCAGAGGTGTTACCCCCTCACCGGGCCTATGACTGTCCCATTGAGTTGCTTCCTGGTGCTGAAATTCCTTTTGGAAGAATATTCCCCCTGACTGAAGTAGAACAAGGGGCATTGAAGGAATACATTGATGAAAACCTCAAGAGAGGCTTCATTCGTCCATCCACGTCCCCCGCAGGTGCAGGCATCTTCTTCGTGCAGAAAAAAGATAAGACTCTCAGGCCGTGCGTGGATTACCGCGATCTAAACAAGATTACTGTGAAGAATCGGTACCCTCTCCCCTTAGTACCAGAGTTGTTTCAGAGACTGGGGACGGCTACCATATTCACCAAACTTGACCTCCGTGGGGCCTACAATTTAGTTCGTATCAGGGATGGTGACGAATGGAAGACCGCTTTTCGTACCCGTTATGGGCATTTTGAATACCTCGTGATGCCTTTCGGCCTGTGTAATGCCCCTGCCACATTTCAATACTTTATTAACGATGTGTTACGTGACTTTTTAGACCTGTTTGTCATTGTCTATTTAGATGACATATTGATTTTCTCTTGTTCCCTTGAATCCCATCGCAGGCACGTCAGGAATGTATTGGGCCGACTTCGACAACACGGTCTGTATGCAAAGGCTGAAAAATGTGAATTCGAACAGGAAAGTATTCCATTTTTAGGGTTGGTCATCTCCAGTAAAGGCATTAAAATGGACCCCCAGAAGGTCACGGCTGTTCTAGATTGGCCAGTCCCGACTGATAAAAAAGGAATCCAGCGATTCGTTGGATTCGCTAATTTTTACCGCAAATTTATTAAGGGGTTCTCAGCTATCATTGCACCCATCACACAGCTTACCAAACAGGGTACACGCTTTCATTGGTCGGCCGAGGCTCAAAAGGCTTTTGAGACTCTCAAGGGCCTTTTTACCTCCGCCTCTGTACTGAAGCACCCAGATTCCTCTCTGCCATTTATTCTAGAAGTGGATGCATCTGAAATTGCTGTAGGAGCAGTATTATCCCAAAGACAGGGAACCAAGGCCCTGCTGCATCCTGTGGCTTTCTTTTCTCGTAAATTATCCACGGCAGAGAGAAATTATGATGTAGGTGACAGAGAGTTGTTGGCAATCAAGTCAGCATTGGAGGAGTGGCGCTATCTGTTGGAGGGTGCCGCTCATCCAGTTCTAATCTTTACAGATCATAAGAACCTGGAGTATTTGAGGTCTGCAAAGAGGTTGAAACCACGTCAGGCCAGGTGGGCTCTCTTTTTCTCCAGGTTCTCCTTCCATGTCACTTACCGTCCCGGCTCCAAGAATACCAAACCAGACGCCCTGTCTAGGATGTTCCATAAACCTCAAGAGATTTCCCCTCCAGACACCATTTTGTCTCCAGGGAACTTTCTTCTACTTCAGGGAAACCTGCTTTCCCAGATTAAACAGGCCTCCGCAGATATAGAATCTTCCGTTAAGACAGAACTCCAAGTTAAGGATGGGTTATTGTGGCATGAGAATAGGATCTTTATACCTGAAACACTACGAGTCCCAGTACTAGAGCTCTGTCACGATCATGCGCTGGCTGGGCATTTTGGTGTGGCTAAGACCACTGATTTGGTTCAGCGCACCTTCTGGTGGCCTCAGCTGCGCAAAGATTGTAAGGAGTTTGTAGAGTCCTGTACCACCTGCCTTAGGAACAAGGGGCACAAAACAAGGGCATGGGGTCTACTAAAACCCTTGCCTGTCCCTGATAGACCCTGGAAAATGCTCTCGATAGATTTTATTGTAGAACTACCCCCGGCCGGGGGCTTCACTTCAATCTTTGTCATAGTGGACCGGTTGTCGAAGATGGCGCACTTTGTCCCAATGAAGGGTACCCCTTCAGCTACGGAAACAGCACAAGCATTCATTAAAGAGGTTGTCAGGCTCCATGGGGTACCTATTAACATCGTTTCAGATCGAGGGGTACAATTTACCTCTCGATTCTGGAGGGCTTTGTGTAAGACCTTGGACATTGAACTCTCGTTTTCATCGGCTTATCACCCCCAGACTAATGGGCAAACAGAAAGAACAAACCAGACTCTTGAACAATATTTGCGCTGTTTTTCTTCTTTTGCCCAAGATAATTGGATTGCTGTTTTACCATTGGCTGAATTCGCTTATAACAATTCCATTCACTCTGCTATCAAGCAAACTCCGTTTTTTGCGAATTATGGTTTCCATCCCTCATTTTTACCAAATTCTCTTCCAGAATGCACGGTACCCGCAGTCCAGGAGAAATTGGATTTCTTTACCTCTAACAACCAAGTTTTACAGGACACCATGACCAGAACCCAGGAGTACAACAAAGCGACCTTCGATAAAAAGAGGCGAGGTGAGCTCTTACTTGCACCTGGGGATCAGGTATGGTTGTCCACCATTAACCTTAGGTTGGCCTGCCCTTCCAAGAAGTTGGGTCCCAAATTTCTTGGACCATTCCCTGTTAAACGGAGAATTAATGAAGTTGCATATGAACTTGAACTTCCAGATTCACTAAAAGTACATCCAGTTTTTCACGTGTCCCTGCTTAAACCATCTATTACTAACCCATTTCCAGGTCGAAGTACGGATCCTCCTGATCCAATCCTGGTAGATGGGGAAGAGGAATTTGAGGTGGAGGCTATCATGGACCACAGGAAAAGAGGTAATCAAAACCAATTCTTAATAAAATGGAAGGGGTTTGGCCCAGAGGAGAATTCTTGGGAACCAGAGGATAATATTCATGCTGAAGACCTGTTACAAGCCTTTAAAACAGCTCATCCAGAGAGATTTTTTCAAAGGGGCATCCGGAGGCTGCCCCTTGGGGGGGGGCAATGTCACGAAGATCCTGCCAGTAACCGGCGTCCCAGGCGCACGGGAACCCGGCCACGGGTCCCATTGCGCATGCGCGCGCGTTCACGGGTGCGGTCACGCACAGGCACGCGCGCGCGCACTCCCGCTAGTGTCCGGCGGGCTATTTAAACCTGCCTGTCACACTCCATCCCTGCTGTCTGCTCTACAGCGTTCTGTGAGTGTTACCTGATCTGATCTGTGTTTCCTGTTATCCGACCCGGCTTCCTGTTTGACGATCCTGCTATCTGCCTGCACCAGACCCTCTTGGCTTGCCTGACCATCCCTCTGTATTACCCCTGGTACCTCTGCTGTCCGAACGTTACTGACCACCGGCTTGTTGACCCTCCGCTGTGTTCATCAGCTTCAAGTCTGCTACCTGCTGTTGTTCCTGGTTCCAGTCCGGCTTCCAGTTGCCTTTACCTGCTGTTGTTCCTGGTTCCAGTCCAGCGTTCCAGGCTACCTTCTGCTGTGTTCCAGCCCAGCGTTCCAGGCTATCTTCTGCTGTGTTCCAGTCCAGCGTTCCAGTCTACTACCTGCTGTTGTTCCTGGTTCCAGCCCAGCGTTCCAGGCTATCTTCTGCTGTGTTCCAGTCCAGCGTTCCAGTCTACTACCTGCTGTTGTTCCTGGTTCCAGTCCGGCGTTCCAGGCTACCTTCTGCTGTGTTCCAGTCCAGCGTTCCAGGCTATCTTCTGCTGTGTTCCAGTCCAGCTCCCAGTCTGCTATCACCTGCTGTTGTTCCTGGTTCCAGTCTTGCATTCCAGTCCCCGTCCTCAGTCTACTCCTCAGAGGGTGCCACCACTACTGGACTTTCAGCAACTGTTGATTCTGCCAGGCACCCATACCACTCTTCACTCCTGGCCCTCTGTCTCCATTCCAGGGGAACGGGAGTGGGAGCTGTAAGGGAGGTCTTTTCCTGCACTTCAGGCTCACAACCTTCCAGGTACGTGACAGGTGGTTTTTTGACATTTTTAGTTGTTGTCACTTCACAATACCCCCCTTGAACAGTAGCCATTGTATTGTATGCATATATTGAGTTTTACTTGAGTATGCATTGCTGCTGGTGTCTGTTCTAAATGGGATTTCATCCCTGGATTTAATACACACATTGAATATATTGCACACTAAGGTTGCTTGCCCTAAGGGGCACATTGTCACAGTTTAGACACTGTATGATAAGCAAATTAATACATGGTTATGTTTACGCACATCTATGGAATTTACTTATGATTTGGTAGACACATTGGGATTAGTATTATCTATGTGTAATTATTTTACAGTATAGTTAGTTATTTATTATCAGATATATACAGGGTAGCGCCATTTCCCCATTTATTTTTCTTAACATATCTACCCCTGTCTAACAACCCCACTACTGTTTTTCAATCAACTCTTTTGAAACATTTACAATTGGGCTTCAGTATGAGAGTTCTGTCATCCAAAACTGCTGAGTATCTCTATGTGGATAAACCTGTGGTGGCGGTATTCCATCATCTCCCTAGGATTCATAAACTCGATCGTCCCATCCAGGGACGACCAATTGGGGCTGGAATTGGCTCTTTATTTGAGCGTTTTGGGAGAATGGGTAGACCGGCACCTACAGCCTTTGGTACGCAGATTGCCAGGCTACATCAGAGATACGAGCACAGTCCTATCCCATATCACATCTGTTAAATGGATATCCACCTATGTGTGGGCCACACTAGACGTGAGGGCACTCTATTTGTCGATCCCCCACAGCGCTGGATTGCAGGCCATCCAATATCATCTTCAACGCTACAGCTCCTACTCTCAGGAGCTACAGGAGTTTATTCTGGTAAGTGTTGAGCTTTTATTAAAGCATAATTATTTTTTATTTGATGGCGCATATTATGTACAGCGCTGCGGAGCGTTGATGGGTGCTAGATTCTCACCGTCCATGGCGAACCTCTATATGGGTTGGTGGGAGGAACAAGTTTTATTCTCTCCCAGTAACCCTTTTGCTAAGCTGATTGTTTGGCATGGTCGTTTCATTGATGACCTCGTGATGGTGTGGGATGGTGACATTATGGGATTGCATGAATTTTTGAAATTTCTGAATGATAATCAGTTAAATCTACATTTTTGATGTTTCCAGTATCAACCTTTTAGACATCACCCTAAAGGGTGATCCAACCACAGGTGATGTTTCAACATGCACCTATAGGAAACCTTGCTCTGGTAACACTACGCTTTTTGCAACCAGTTGTCATCCATCCCACACCATCAATGCCATCCCTTATGGGGAGTTTATTCAAGCTAAACGTAACTGTTCAACAAACTCAACCTTTGAACTAGAATGTAAGGTCATCCATCAGCATTTATTGGACTGAGGTTATAACAAATCTTTTATACACCAAGGACTAGAAAGGGTTTTGATGATGAACAGAGAGGAATTACTGTCAGATAAGCCTAAAACTGAGAGAGAGCATAAAAATAAAAATAATGACAAACCTCATCAATCTTACAACTCTAGGAATAGAAAAACGGGTAAACCTATCACATTTGTAACCACATTTTCCCAAGAATATAATCAAATAGTCAGAATAATAAAAAAGAATCTGCCAATATTACATACAGATAAAGATTTGAATGAAATTCTGCAAGCAGGTTGCCTTTTTTCTAGCCGACGTGCATCCACACTGGGGACTGCACTATCACCAAGTCTATTTTCATCCAAACAATGCCAACTTACCTGGCTCTCCTATCCTGGCAGTAATATAAAATCCCTTGTAATATAAAAACCTGTAGGTACTGTAACTTGTGTGATCTGGGTAAAACATTTGTTGCCGCAGCTACAGGTGAAGAGTTTACTATACAGCAATACATGAACTGTGGCACAAACTATGTAATTTACCTGATCACCTGTATTTCATGCAGCCTCCAATATGTAGGCTGTACCACACATCCTTTGAGAGCCCGTATAGGGGAACATTACTGTGACACAATTAACCCAAATGCTAGAAATATTTTGAATGCAACACGTCACTTTAGGGAATGTCACCAGGGCGATCTCTCCTCTTTCCGCTTTAGAGGAATAGAACGGTTGTCTCACTCGCCCAGAGGAGGTGTCAGAGAGAGAGAAGGCTACTGGGGAGAGAAGCATGGTGGATTTTTAGATTAAAAACTAGATCGCCTCAGGGGTTAAACCTGAGGTGGCATCTGGATTTGCACTTACATTAAGCATGCCTCTCCCCAGAGCCTCCTCTCTCTTTCTCTCTTTTCCTCCTCTGGTGTCTTTTTCACATACCTGAATTATTATTTTTATTTTATTTTTTACTTTTTGTATCTAATGTTTTTTGTATTTCATGGTGTGTTTTAATCATGTATATGTGCATGAGTGCATGCATGAGTGTGTGCACACATGTACTTATTATCACTCTAAGGTGTGTAACAAATAGTGGCATACATATGGATCACTGAATATGCAGTATAGCTGATTCCCCTTTTTTGGATAATTGCCTGTAGTCAATTAAGACAATTAATGGGTGGAGCCAGTGATCCTTGGAGCTACTATTTATTTTCAAAGTTTCATGTCTGTAAAGTGGTTATGACTAAGGCCTTATAGGCTGAAACGCATCAACTGTTCTTATTTGCGTTTGGTCACTGTGGCTTGTCAATAAATATTATACTTATTAATAGCAATCACCGGAGTGCGGATCATCTTTTCCTCATTTACCTACTCAGCCAGCGACTGTGGATCGAGCACCTGGGATCTCTGCTTTCTATGTGATGTATGGGTAGGAGCACTGACTTTTTTGTTTATACCATGAGATTGCTGTGACGGATCACAGCAGATCACATGGCAATTATGCACAATGAATGACTTCCATTTATAGTCATTCATTGTGTATTTTTTGTATTGATCTCTGTTATTGGTCACAGTGATCACATGGTACAGACAGGGCCAATCATAATGCATCTGTACCATGTGATAGCTTTGACCAATCACAGCTTCACAATAGTACACACTGGATTAATGGATGCCATTCATAAAAAATGGTTGCTTAAAACAGTTATCACTGTTATAAAAAATCATAATGGGTATAAAACTGTACTGCTCTTGTCATGGTATGTAAAAGTAATTGGTAAGAAAAATGTAATACATTTTTTTTTTAAAAATGCAAAAAGAAATAAAAAAATATATTATCATTATTTTTTTTTTTAACATACTATCAACAGTCAGTGTCCCTGATCACCACCACACCAGTTATATGATGATGCTGTATTGCACTGGTGACAGTATGCAAAAAAAAAATTGTGAAAAAAACATTTTTTTTATTTCTTAATTTTGCATAAAATTGTGGAAAAAAAAGGACACTTTCAAAATGGGACACAAATAGCAAAAATAAAAACTTACAGGGGTTATAATCCTCCCTTAATGTATTGCCTATAGTTCTACTTCAATTTTGTTTTTTATTGCACCTACTGTAAGTACTGCAATTTGACTTGATATTATCCTCTTGAATTCCCCTGTGCAGTATGGAGTAGGGGATGGTAGCCAATCAGGTGTATTGCACATGAGAATGCTGATAAGGAACATGTTAATATGAAGAGTGAGCAGAGTGAGCACAAGGTTTCCATCTTAAATCTACTATTGCTATTTTACTATTGTCTAGTAGGCTGGTGTTGAAATGCCACTGTATTACTTTATTGTAACAGAAAAATACATTCCTTGACAGGTAAACAGATTTTTTATATGTGGTTCATCTGTGTGTAGCTGTATTTCCAGAGTTCTGTTACCTAGAGCAGCACAAGCTTTGCATAAAACGTCAGCAAGAGGTATACGCTATACATAAAAATGAAACACGGAATATACCAAAAAATTGTTTTAATACAATGTTATAATCTAAAATAAACTCTGATGTGATACAGACACTAAACAAATGAGTTTAATATATGTGCCAAATAATATGTATGATGTACATTAGAGCTACATGGTATTTGCTTAATGCTTATAATTACTGTACTTAAATGTTTGCCTTGGGTAAATAAACAGAAGGAAGTTTGATCATCTTCATTAGCATGCATTTATAAGTATCTAACAATACAGCACTGAGGGGAATTAGGTAAATACCATATGCATTGATACATCACATTGAGAGACTAGCTGGCAGCGAAATCTATGATAAAATCAATAATAATAAGCAGCCCAATGGTATAGCTTAAGTCAATAAAATAAGTGACTTTATTCTCAATAAATCATTGCTTTTACCTTAAGCACACACTTATTACCCTTAAATTACCACTTTTTATAGTTCAGTGTATTTTGTTTAATGAGTTCTGAATCATCATTAGGTTACAGTATGTTAGTTTTACCATGGAAGCTAAGTATCGTTTGAAAAATAACTATATCATATAGTAGCTTTTGTTGGCTGCTTAGTAGTTTATGAAAGCTTACACTGTGCTGTAGCTAACATACTAGTCCAACATAGTATTTATTAAAGCAAAGTCCTCTGTTATTGTTTTTATTATTTTAATATTATAACTATTATTATAATAAGCTTACAAAATCTCAGTGTACACATTATAGCTGATGTCTCTGGGCATACACAATATCACCACCCCCCTTCCACCCATTCCCGTTTTTAAAATATAAACTCTCTAACAGCTTTTTTCAGTACCTGAATCCGCTGTGCATGTTCCTTGCTGACCCTACTTCCTGGTGTGAAGACAGATGATCCAGCAGTGCAGTCTGTGCTTCTGCCAACTAGTCTCCTGTTCATGACATTCTTAAGCTGTGCAGTCTTCCAAAGTCTGTTGTGACCCTACTACTGGATAGCAAATAGGAGTCCCTCTGACAGAGACATGGGCACCCAAACATTTGTGTAGGACAGTGTGAAAGCCTTGAATATAACCTACAAGTGGCAACTCAAAGTCAAACTTGAATTTCATAGCAACAATTAAATACTACCACTTTTATAGCTACAATTAAATATTATTATTACTACTACTACTACTACTACTACTACTAAAGCTTTCTTGAATTACAGCTGTGTCAGATCAGTATGGAGATTGCAAAGCAGTTGTAAATGCGAGAATCCATACACTGGTAAATGTATTATGACTCTTTAGTTACAACAAAGAGCTGGTGGAATGAAAGTGCCCCTAGAGCTAAGAGATAAATTGTTAACTAGGAAATTACACTCACCAGCCACTTCATTAGGTACACCTGTTCAATTGCTTGGTAACACAAATTGCTAATCAGCCAATCACATAGCAGAAACTCAATGCATTTAGGCATCTAGATGTGGTGAAGATGACTTGTTGAAGTTCAAACCGAGCATCAGAATGGAAAAGAAAAGGGATTTTGAACCATTGGTGTGTGCAGCCTATTGCATTACTGTGTGTACCCCAGAGCACAAACACACATGCATGTATATCAGCAGAGCAGTGGACGATGTCAGTAGAGCAGAGATTGGTGTCAGTAGGGTGGTGGACAGACAGGCTACAGTTTAGGTTAGAAGTCAAACAATCAATAAGTATAATTTTAATGTTCTGCCCCTTAAAGTGACTTAGCTGTTTAACCACTTGCTGACCAGCTGCTCTCATTATTCTGCGGCAGGTCGGCTCATTCTCGCAAATCGCCGTAGTTGTACATCGGCTCCTTTAAGAACTATAGCAGGCATGCGCCCACTGCATGGCAGGGGACCCGATACATGTGGCCAGCGGCCGCCATGTCCGCTGGCCACCCGTGATCGTGGTAAAGAGAACCCCATTCTGGCAGGAGAGGAGAGAGAGATCTGCTGTTCCTAGTGATTATAAATAGCTATCTCTCTCCTCTTCCAGTCAGTCCCATTCCCCCACAGTTAGAAACACCTCCCAGGGAATACATTTAACCCCTTGACCCCCCCTAGTGTTAACCCCTTCCCTGCTAGTGACATTTACACAGTATAAATGTCAATGGTCTCAAAATGTGTCAAAAGTGTCCGATCTGTCCCCCGAAATGTCGCAATCCCACTAAAAATTGCAGAGTTACTAGTAGAAAATATAAAGATAAAATAAAAATGCCATAAATCTTTCCCCTATTTTGTAGACGCTGTAACTTTTGTGTAAACCAATCAATATACGCTTATTGTGATTTTATTTACCAAAAATTTGTAGAAGAATACATATTGGCCTAAACTGATAAAGACTTTTTTTTTTTTTTAATTTTGGGGATATTTATTATAGCAAAAAGTAAAAAATAATTGATTTTTTTTCAAAATTGTTGCTATTTTTTTGTTTATAGCGCAAAAAATAAAAACCGCAGAGGTGATCAAACACCACCAAAAGAAAGCTCTATTTGTGGGAAAAAAAGGAGAACAATTTTGTTTAGGTACAACGTTGCACGACCATGCAATTGTCAGTTAAAATGTCACAGTGCTGTATTGAAAAAAATGGCCTGGTCATTAAGGGGGAAAATCTTCCGGTCTGTAAGTGGTTAAATTAATTTGTGAATAACAGCTGTACCTGGAAGAAGACTATAAATACCTACTTCATCTATTGCCCTTTTTCCTAAATGCTGCTCCATTGATGATAAATCCTCTAAAATCTTGTGACGTGTTCAGGAGTGTCTATCTTTTGTGTCTTCTGCTGTGTTCAGTGGTTTCTCCTACTGAATTTCAATTCATTACAGGATACAGTAATGACCTAGACGTCAGAGTCATGGAACACAGCTGATTGACACTCCTGGAAGTGTAAAGCTGGCCATAGATAGTTAATTTGATTTCATTCAGCCAGGGGGCTGAACAGATTACTCCATCCGCACAAGTAAGGTAGATGGAGGAATCCCCCAAGACATTGTATTTTGACAACAGGACCCAGCACTATTAGAATACACTGGTCAGCAGCTTCAGCTGATTGAAAGCAGTCACTGACTGAATAAAAGTTTTCCAGCATGTTTCTTTCAAAGAAGTCAATCAAATTATCAAATTGTGTCTATGGCCACATGCTGACTGGTAGAATTTTGATCAGTGTACTGCCAGTTTATGTTTCTGCACACACTCCAGAGGTGAATTCTTTATCAACATAGTGGCGAAATTAAATAGTGCAGGCTGGATGAGATGTAAATATTGGGAACATTTTTCCTAGATACAGCTCTTTTTATTTACATGACAGAGTCAATTTAAAGGCGCACTTTCCTTGTCAAAAGAAGTTTATTGAGTATACAATGTTATAAAGATACATAAAGTAAGTTTACAAGGATCTATAAAGTAAGCTCATTGTTTTACAGTAGGGTTTATATAGGTAAATATCATGAAATTTCAAATATTAAACATTGGGTTCACGTAAACCTAAATTAAATTAAAGATATATATCATTTCCTTAATTACTTTTGTAGGTATTTAAATGATTTATACCTACTATACATATTGTTTACAAGTAGAGTGTATATAGGTCAAATAAATTCTGATAATGAGCTTTAATCGTAAGGTGGAGAAAAGGAAAGAGAAAGAAGAAAAAGGGTAGAAAGGTAGAGGTATGGTCCACAAGGTTGTCCCGCTCGTCAGTTTATTATTCTTTTTAGTTCTCTTTGAAGCCTTAGAATGGGTGTCTCTGTAAGTCATTTAATCTGTTACCATGGCAACAGGACAGAGTCATTGAAATTTGACAGGAACTGTTGTTTTATCCAAGGATGCCAAAGTTTTTCAAATTTTGGAATTTGATTTTGATCGATGGCTACCATCTTAGCATGGGACATTGTATTATTCATTCTGTGAATTGTTTCTGCTAGTACCAATGTAGGAGATTTCCATGCCTTGGCCACTGTTTGTTTTGCAGCCGTTATTAGTTGGATCATAAGTTTGAATTGAGAGAGTGTTAACCATTCTGGTTTTAGATTAAGTAAAGTTAAATATGGATCTGGTTGTATTATTTTTTTAAATATTTTAGATGCAATCACAAAGACTTCCTTCCAGAAGGTTTGGATTACTGGGCACGTCCACCATATGTGTAAATATGTGCCTATTTCTGGGCATCTTCGAAAACAAAGAGCTGAGGTATTAGGTGAATATTTTGCCACTCTAGCGGGTACAAGGTACCAGCGAGTTAGGACTTTATAATTTGTCTCCAGTGCTAAGATGTTGGGTGAAGATGACTTAGATGTGAGCCATATGTTAGACCAGTCCATGTCTTCTAAAGTTCGTCCCAGGTCCTCCTCCCACCTCTGAACGTAAGAGGGTCTATTAAGATTTGCTACTCCATATAATTGATTATAAAGTGATGAAATTGTACCTTTAGCAAATGGATCTTTTGTACAGATTGATTCAAAAATGGATAATTGGGATAATGGTGTATCCCCCTTTAGGAATGGTGTATAGAAATTTTTGATTTGGAGATATCTAAATATCTCAGAGTTTGGTAGATCATATTTTTCTCTAAGCGATGGGAATGAAAGGAATGATTTAGATGCTATGAAGTCATTTAGTGTCTGAATGCCTGATGTTGTCCAAGCTTTAAAAGAATTTGGGTAGATCCATGCCGGATAAAAGGCCGGATTTCTGATAAAAGAAAGGAGAGGATTGTGTGGAGATTGTAACTGATATTTGGTTTTTAGTTTATCCCAGAGAGATAAGAAGTGTTTAGTTATGGGATTATGAATTTTAAAGCGGTCTTTAGGATCAAGCCATAATAAATTTGATATTAATAGAGGGTCATTTTCTGAAGCCTCTATAAATACCCATAATGGGATTTCCTGTTTTGCATGGTATTTGGACAGACTGGCCAAATGTGCTGCTCTGTAGTAGTTAGTAAAATTAGGGTATCCCAGGCCTCCTTTATTTTTGGGAAGATGTAGTGTGTGTATAGGTATACGTGGTTTAGAAGAGCCCCATATAAACGAAGTTGCTCTTTTTTGTACTATTCTCAAAAAATAGGAAGGAATTGGAATAGGGAGGACTCTGAATAGATAAAGCAATTTGGGTAGAATAGTCATTTTGATTGCATTAATCTTCCCTATCCAGGATAAAGGAAGTTGCGACCATTGTTTTATTAGATTTGTGATCTGTCTTAATACAGGAGGATAATTGGTTGAGAATAAGTCAGAATGAGATGCTGTTAAATGAATTCCAAGATATGGGATTGATTTTTCTGCCCATGTGAATGGGAGTGCAGCCCTAGCCGGGATCAATTCCATGTTTGTGAGTGAAATATTAAGCACTAGGCATTTCTTAGGATTAATCATAAGGCCGGATAGGGCTGCAAATCCATCAAGAGCTGGTATTAAGTTAGGACCAGAGACCTGTGGTGATGATAGAAAAAGTAATATATCGTCTGCAAATATACATAATTTGTGTGTAATACCTCCTACTTCAATGCCAGTTATAGTTTGGTTTGTTCTGATGTATTGGGCCATGGGTTCGAGTATAAGGGCAAATAATAAGGGAGATAATGGGCAACCCTGTCGGGTACCTCTTTCGATATTAAAGGCTTCAGATTTGTATCCAGCATATTTTATATAGGCTTTGGGTTTATTATATAATGCTTTGATCCATGTTAAAAAGTGGGGTCCAAAACCCCATTTTTGTAATGAATATTGCATATATTGCCAGGATACTGTGTCAAATGCCCTCTTAACATCGAGAGATAGAAAACATAAAGGGATTTTCCGTTTTTTAGCAATATGTGCCAATAACACTGCCCTGCGTATATTATCGCCTGCCTGTCTATTTGGCATGAAGCCTACTTGATCTCTATGTATTAATTTTCCTATAATGCTATTGAGGCGTTTTGCTATTATTTTTGCTAATAATTTAATATCGAGGTTTAACAGAGAGATAGGCCGATAATTCACACAGGAAGTATCATCAGAAAGGGGTTTTGGGATCATACAAACAATTGCCATTAGTGTTTCTTGCCGAAAAGAATGTCCATCTAGAAGTTTGTTAAAAGTTTCAGTGAGAATGGGAGAGAGTATTTCTGAGAATATTTTATAGTATAAAGCCGAGTAGCCATCTGGGCCTGGTCTTTTGTTAGGTTTTAGGTCTTTTATGGCGTTAGCAACTTCATCTATAGTTATAGGCTCATCCAAACTGCTTTTTTGATTCTGAGATAACTCAGGTAAGGTTATTTTTGAGAAGAAGGATTCAGCCTCTGTAGGATTAAATTCATTGTTTGTCTTGTATAAAGTTGCGAGATGTGAGTGAAATTTATGGGCTATTTTAACTGGATTACAAGTGTAAACATTTTTTGATAATTTCAAACGTATTGGTTTGAAAGATTTGTTAGTTGAATTTAATGCCCGAGCCAAATATGTACCTGGTTTGTTTGTATTCATGTAGAAATTGTGTTTGGAGCGTTTGAGGGATTTATCAACTGACTCAGTGAGAAATAGATCGTATTCCAATCTAGATTTTTCCAGATGAGATTTTGTACTCTGAGATGGATTATCTTGAAATGATATGTAGGCTGCATTAAAATTGAGTTCTAGTTTTTTTGCTAGATTTTTGCGTTCCCGTTTAAATAGTGCCATTTGTCTTTGTATTGTACCACGCAAGACAGGCTTATGAGCTTCCCACAGTGTTATTGGGGAGATGTCTGTTGTATTATTAATTGATATGTATTCCTTAAAAGCTTGTTCAATGGCCATCTGATGTAGTGGGTGTTTGAGCATTATGTCCGGTAAGTACCACGTTGGGTCATGCGCTTTTGGTATGGCTGAGGCTATAGTAGTGTATACTGCATTATGGTCAGACCACGGAATCGGAATTATATCTGATGCAATAATTTCTGGTATCATTCCTATTGTTAGAAAAATATGATCTATTCTGGTGAAGGTTTGATGGGGGTGAGAGAAATAAGTGAATTTCTTTTTCATTGGGTTACTTTCTCTCCACGAATCTACCAGATTGTATTTGGAAAGAAGTTGAGAAAAAGGTAATCTAGAGGTTATTTTGGATGGTGTAAAAGGTGATTTATCTAGAAATGGGAGGAGGACCTGGTTCGAATCACCACACATTATCACTGTTCCTATTTTGTGTGTATTAATCACTTGTAATATATGTGAGAGGAATGGTGTAGGTTGTTTGTTAGGAGCGTAGTAGGAAATCACCGTGATTGCTGTATCCATTATATAACCCATGAGTATCAGGTATCTACCTTCTGGGTCTTTAATTTCTGATGATAAGGTGAATGGTGTGGATCGGTGAAATGCAATTAGAGTTCCCCTTTGCTTGGTACAGGCAGAAGCCGTGTAAATTTGTTGATAAAAACGAGAAATATATTTTGGAGTAGAATCTTTGGTGAAGTGTGTTTCTTGGAGGCATACTATGTGAGCCTTCTTGTTATGGAAAGTACGGAAGGCTTTGGTCCTTTTTTGAGGGACATTTATTCCCTGAACATTCAGGGAAAGTATATTCAGTGGTGCCATGGCAACAGATCAAATAGTTTTGACTTACTTTTTGTTATGCAGAGCTGACTGCGCAGATCAACCTGTGTGGACTGAAGAGATGAATAGATAGAAAAGAAACCAGTGAATTCTGGAGTAAAGAGTAAACAAAAAACATATGAGATTAGATGATACATTGTATAAATTATTTTTTGCAAGTAATCACAATTTACCCGTGAAAGAGAATAAATATCTCTCTCAGGGGAATAAGTGCCTTCGTCACACTCCCACATAATATGGTTGGGAGAATGAGGAGGGCTAATGGGGGTACACGGATCTTCCGCTTACAGGAGAGAAGTGCTATGTCAAAAGACATCAAAATGATGTTTCATTAATTGGAGTGCAGAATATAGTTTTTGTTGAAATTATTTATTCCAGGGTGGTTGTATATGGTTAGTCTTGCCCTAGGCTAAATAATTCAGTTAGAAAGGTACTGTTAATAACTTTGGTATTGATGAAGATAGTTTGAATTATTTTGGGATTTTAACCCTTTTAGAGTAAACAATTACATATTTTATTCATATGTAACTGTTTAGATATGTTAACTCATAAAATTGAGGTTGTATTGCTTCAGATTAGAATAAACAAAAACATAATTCTAGGAACTAGTTAGGTAATAATATATTTGTTTTAAGAAAAGTAAGAAAAAGCTTCCATTACTTCTGGATTATTGAACATATTTGTCCTAAAAAGTAATAAATCTATTGTTATTACCTGATAATATATAACTGAACAAGAATTTCCTTATTTCACTTATATATTCTAAGGCTATATGAATCAGAAGTAATAAGAAATATAACTGGAATGTAACATGATCCCACACAGTGTGTGACTATCAGAATGCAGTTACATTCAGTTATAAATACAGGTTTTTTATAGAGAACCATCTCTTAGTATAATAAATGAAGAGATATCAGGAATTAGGATGTCAGTCCATTGAATCTTCTTGGTCCATGGATGATGTGGCATAACGGCCTCTTTTGTGAGAATGATGATTCCCATTTTGTTCTGATATTTTCTGGGTGCTGTCTGAAGGTGAAGATGATGCCATTCTTCTGCGTGTGGGAGTGTTGCTGCTTGTGGGTTCTGTCAGATTTAATTTTAAAAGGGTTTGTTGTAGTTCATCTGCTGATCTGCTTCTGTAAATTGTACCTTGGTAGTTAAATCTGACTGAAAAGGGGAAGCCCCATTGATACATAATGTTGTGGCGTTGCAGTTCCATTAGTTGGGGTTTCATGGATCGTCTTTTAGTAATAGTAAGTTGGGATAGGTCAGCAAAAATTTGATAATTGTGTCCTTGAAAATTAAGTTCCTTTTTTTCTCTTGCAGCAATTAGTATTTGTTCTTTCGTTCTGTAATAATGAAATTTTGTGATTATATCACGTGGGGGTCCATCTTTCTTTTTGGCTGTGAGGGCTCTGTGTACTCTGTCCAGTTCTAAACGTTCAATAGGGATATCTGGCTTTAGTTCTTGTAATAGAGCAGTAATAGTAGATTGCAGGTCTGTCACAGTTTCAGGTATTCCCCTTATGCGCAAGTTTGAACGTC
Organism: Aquarana catesbeiana; assembly: GCF_042186555.1. Lineage (NCBI taxonomy): Eukaryota > Metazoa > Chordata > Amphibia > Anura > Ranidae > Aquarana > Aquarana catesbeiana. Next base: position 427,583,587 of record NC_133324.1, on the reverse strand, counting down.
TGGCTCTATTTTCGTAATCTTTGAGCTTAGTTTGAAGTATTAAATTCTCTTTTTTTAATTGTTCCAATTCTGTTATATTTTCTTGGGTTGTAATTTCAATTTCATCGATTTTTATTTCTAAGGCTGCGGTGCGGTTTCCCAGCTCTCTTATTTCTGTGGTTAGGCTTTTTGTTATTTGGTCTGAGGTTTGTTTTAAAGCCTTATGAAGCATCTTTTCAAATTGTAATAATATTACTGGGGATGCTGAGGAGGCTTGTGGAGAAGTTTGTGAGAGAATTTGTTCTGTATCTGACTCAAATGGAGAGTCTTGCTGTGACATTTTCTGTCTGTGAGAGCGCCCTGATGCTGTATCTTGTGAGGTGACTGGAGCTGCTTCAGCTGCAGTGAGTGCCTGTGAGCTCTTTGTGAGGTGATTTTTATTTCTGCCACGGCTTCCTCCCAGTACCATATTTCCTGCCCAAACTTTCACAGTTTGTTCCCTGGGGTAAAAAGGTTCAAATGGATACCTTTTGAGCCTGCAGGCTCCGCTTTGTCCTTCTCTTCTCTCCTCAGCGGTGTGGAGCTCTAACAATGCATGTCTGCTCTGCTAGGCTCCGCCTCCTGCCCCCCTAAAGGCGCACTTTCAAGCATCAAAAATGGATATTGCATATCTTTTAAAAAACAATAAAACAGCAAAGGTATAGCATCCTCTGTTCAACTTCCATAATTGTTATAGGATAAAGTTATTTATCCCTATCCAGTATTCTAATGCACTATCCACATATAAGAGTAAACTGAAAATAACCTCAATAAAAATGCAAAAAAAAAAAAAATGATATCAAACATCTGAAACCATATTACAAGTTAAAATATACAGTATAAAAGAGCATTCTTTCCACTATCAAATGCACTGAGCAATTAAATCAATCTATCTTCACTAATCCTGTTAATCCACATGTACAAATAGTACAATTTCTTGGAAAACAGCAACTTCAAGATAAAGATTTATACTATCAAACTGAGTTTCTAGGGAGTCATTTGCTTAATTTATTGTGTTCTGGCAAAAGTAATCAAGGTTATTCATGGTAGTTCTAAGTGTTAATATTTTGTGCAATAATGTGCAGTAAAACGTAACAATCAAGCATAAACAATTTTACTGGTCCAAATAATGAAATATGGTTTAAAAGGAAAGACTACTACCTCAAAGGGGAAATCCGGCATGGCTCCTTTCTGGTATCCACTGGAGGTGCCAGCCTTTGCCCAACTGCAGAACCATTTTAATTTGTTCACAAACATTTTGATTCAAACTGGTTCAGGATCCAGCAAGCCTCTATTTTAACATTGCAAAATAACAGTACTACAAAGTGCTCTGTGCTACAGTTGTTTTGCTATGTTTAGAGACAGGGTTGGTTTACTAAAGGCAAATAGGCTGTTTTTTTTTTTTTAAATAACTATTTGAGTTTATTGATAGCAAGTACAGGATAAGTACAGAGCAAAGTAAGCAAATACAAGTGATATATCATCAATATACAGTATATGGCTGTTAACTTTGCAAGAAAACTTTCTCTTAGTTTTGTAAATGTGGTGAAAGTTCACTTTACGAAGAATATCTAACATGTGCAATGGCCATTGTAAAAAATGTATTTTTGCTTGCATATGATTGGGTGATGTGCCTTTTAAAAGTCAAAATTTCCTTTGAAAGGAGAAAGGCATGTCTTTCCAAATGTCTATTGGAAAGTGCATCCCCAACCCTATATACCTCATTTTGCCTGCACTTCTTTGCACATCCTTCCTTCTTTGCAGCTGGTATGGGAATCAGCTGTGCCACTGAACCAGGGCAGGGGTGACTCCATTCCCTGGTAATATGAAAGTGCTCTGACCTAGTATCTCGATGCTTGGCTTGGGCACCATTACAGGGGAGCAAGCCATATGCTTCCTAATATCCAGAAGTGCTGGGTAATGTCCTCAGCTGCAGAGAAACAAGAAGCCGTGATGTAGAGCAGGTAAGGTGAGTGCAAGATGGTTGGATACCAATTCCATAATCCCGTTTACCTTGCTTATGCAGTCTCTTTTTAATATACTCTGCTGAATCCTGTACTCGTTTGTAGAAAATGACTTCTTTGAATATTGAAATAAATAGTTGCTATGAGTCATTGCATCAAAACAAACTAAGAATTGTATTTGGGTAGGATAGTTTTTCTAAATGTTAGTGTAAGGGAAAAGCCTATTGAGGTGCTTTCCAACTTGAATCAGTAGTTATGAGCATTCAGAGCTCATAGTTGGTTTCTTTTAATGCCAAGCACTGAAGATTTGATGAAGAGGGTTGTATAGCAAAAGGAAATAGTTAGGGTCTATGTTAGTGTGAGGTACAGTTTCATTTTAAGGACTTTTTTTGTGGGGGGGGGGGTTAAGTAGTCTGAATTTTTAAGGGGAGGGGAAAAAGCTGCATTTACCATAAAGGAATTTGTTATCCTGTGCCTAAAACAGCAAGGCAGCAAGAGCAGTCCCATGCCACAAAATTTACAAATTGTAATTTTTTTTGTTTGTTTCCATAGTATGTCCACAAAGCTGGGTATACTCTAGCAGAATTTTGAACGGAAATGCATACAAAATTTCTCAGAACTAGGGATGAGCCGAACACCCCCCTGTTCGGTTCGCACCAGAACATGCGAACAGGAAAAAAGTTCGTTCTAACACGCGAACACCGTTAAAGTCTATGGGACACAAACATGAATAATCAAAAGTGCTAATTTTAAAGGCTAATATGCAAGTTATTGTCATAAAAAGTGTTTGGGGACCTGGGTCCTGCCCCAGGGGACATGGATCAATGCAAAAAAAAGTTTTAAAAACGGCCGTTTTTTCAGGAGCAGTGATTTTAATAATGCTTAAAGTCAAACAATAAAAGTGTAATATCCCTTTAAATTTCGTACCTGGGGGGTGTCTATAGTATGCCTGTAAAGGGGCGCATGTTTCCTGTGTTTAGAACAGTCTGACAGCAAAATGACATTTTGAAGGAAAAAACTCATTTAAAACTACCCGCGGCTATTGCATTGCCGACAATACACATAGAAGTTCATTGATAAAAACGGCATGGGAATTCCCCAAAGGGGAACCCCGAACCAAAATTAAAAAAAAAAAAATGACGTGGGAGTCACCCTAAATTCCATACCAGGCCCTTCAGGTCTGGTATGGATATTAAGGGGAACCCCGGCCAAAATTAAAAAAAAAAAATGACGTGGGGTTTCCCCTAAATTCCATACCAGACCCTTCAGGTCTGGTATGGATTTTAAGGGGAACCCCGCGCCAAAAAAAAAAAAAAAAAAAAAAAACGGCGTGGGGTCCCCCCAAAAATCCATACCAGACCCTTATCCGAGCACGCAACCTGGCAGGCCGCAGGAAAAGAGGGGGGGACGAGAGTGCGGCCCCCCCTCCTGAACCGTACCAGGCCACATGCCCTCAACATTGGGAGGGTGCTTTGGGGTAGCCCCCCAAAACACCTTGTCCCCATGTTGATGAGGACAAGGGCCTCATCCCCACAACCCTAGCCGGTGGTTGTGGGGGTCTGCGGGCGGGGGGCTTATCGGAATCTGGAAGCCCCCTGTGTGAAATGGTAAGGGGGTACAAAAGTACCCCTACCGTTTCACTAAAAAACTGTCAAAAATGTTAAAAATGACAAGAGACAGTTTTTGACAATTCCTTTATTTAAATACTTCTTCTTTCTTCTATCTTCCTTCATCTTCTGGTTCTTCTGGTTCTTCTGGCTCTTCTGGTTCTTCCTCCGGCGTTCTCGTCCAGCATCTCCTCCGCGGCGTCTTCTATCTTCTTCTCCTCAGGCCGCTCCGCACCCATGGCATGGGGGGAGGCTCCCGCTCTTCTCTTCATCTTCTTCATCTTCTTCTCTTCTTCTTTTCTTCTCTTCTTCTCTTCTTCATTTTCTTCTCCGGGCCGCTCCGCACCCATGCTGACATGGAGGGAGGCTCCCGCTGTGTGACGGCGCTCCTCGTCTGACAGTTCTTAAATAACGGGGGGTGGGGCCACCCGGTGACCCCGCCCCCCTCTGACGCATGGGACATGACGGAACTTCCCTGTGGCATTCCCCGTGACGTCACAGGGAAGTCCCGTCAAGTCACCGTGCGTCAGAGGGGAGCGGGGTCACCGGGTGGCCCCGCCCCCCGTTATTTAAGAACTGTCAGACGAGGAGCGCCGTCACACAGCGGGAGCCTCCCTCCATGCCAGCATGGATGCGGAGCGGCCCAGAGAAGAAAATGAAGAAGAGAAGAAAAGAAGAAGAGAAGAAGAGAAGAAGATGAAGAAGAAGAGAAGAGCTGGAGCCTCCCCCCATGCGGAGCGGCCCGAGGAGAAGAAGATAGAAGACGCCGCGGAGGAGATGCTGGACGAGAACGCCGGAGGAAGAACCAGAAGAGCCAGAAGAACCAGAAGAACCAGAAGATGAAGGAAGATAGAAGAAAGAAGAAGTATTTAAATAAAGGAATTGTCAAAAACTGTCTCTTGTCATTTTTAACATTTTTGACAGTTTTTTAGTGAAATGGTAGGGGTACTTTTGTGCCCCCTTACCATTTCACACAGGGGGGGGCCGGGATCTGGGGGTTCCCTTGTTAAAGGGGGGTTCCAGATTCCGATAAGCCCCCCGCCCGCAGACCCCCACAACCACCGGCCAGGGTTGTGGGGATGAGGCACTTGTCCTCATCAACATGGGGACAAGGTGTTTTGGGGGGCTACCCCAAAGCACCCTCCCAATGTTGAGGGCATGTGGCCTGGTACGGTTCAGGAGGGGGGGGCCGCACTCTCGTCCCCCCCTCTTTTCCTGTGGCCTGCCAGGTTGCGTGCTCAGATAAGGGTCTGGTATGGATTTTTGGGGGGGACCCCACGCCGTTTTTTTTTTTTTTTTTTTGGCGCGGGGTTCCCCTTAAAATCCATACCAGACCTGAAGGGTCTGGTATGGAATTTAGGGGGAACCCCACGTCATTTTTTTTTTTAATTTTGGCCGGGGTTCCCCTTAATATCTATATCAGATCTGAAGGGCCTGGTATGGAATTTAGGGGGACTCCCACGTCATTTTTTTTTTTTAATTTTGGTTCGGGGTTCCCCTTTGGGGAATTCCCATGCCATTTTTATCAATGAACTTCTATGTGTATTGTCGGCAATGCAATAGCCGCGGGTAGTTTTAAATGAGTTTTTTCCTTCAAAATGTCATTTTGCTGTCAGACTGTTCTAAACACAGGAAACATGCGCCCCTTTACAGGCATACTATAGACACCCCCCAGGTACGAAATTTAAAGGGATATTACACTTTTATTGTTTGACTTTAAGCATTATTAAAATCACTGCTCCTGAAAAAACGGCCGTTTTTAAAACTTTTTTTTGCATTGATCCATGTCCCCTGGGGCAGGACCTGGGTCCCCAAACACTTTTTATGACAATAACTTGCATATTAGCCTTTAAAATTAGCACTTTTGATTTCTCCCATAGACTTTTAAAGGGTGTTCCGCAGCATTCGAATTTGCCGCGAACACCCCAAATTGTTCGCTGTTCGGCGAACTTGCGAACAGCCAATGTTCGAGTCGAACATGAGTTCGACTCGAACTCGAAGCTTATCCCTACCCAGAACATTAAAATGTTGCTCAAAAGTAGCAAGAGTTTGTTTGCTTTTAGCATTCCATTTTGGAATGAATGGACTTTACAGAATGAAAATCACATACACTGTTAAGTATTTCTTACATTCAAGAAATACTTTTCCATCCTGCTCCTTTGAATTTTCTCATCACTTTAGTCGAAAACAAATTTGAATGTCGATTTGATGCCTCTAATTGGTTCACCACACATTTGTGCAGAAGGTTAGCAAAAGACGCATAGGGAAAATTTTGAGCAGCGTATTTTAGGAGGGGTCAGGAAATTTACTATAATTAAAGAAGTGTGAATCTGTATCTTCTTTCTCTTATTTTTATAATTTAAAGTTAAACAGTAATTGTAAATACAAAAAAAGTTTATTTTCCCTAAGGCATATTTAGCTTTTCATTTACTAAAATAATCAGAATATAAAGGTAGAGCTTACTCAAAAATACTTAACTACTTAGATATGCCTGGGTCAGTGACAGTGTTATGGGTTAAGTGTTAGGGCTTACTTTAGAGGTTAAATGTTGGGGTTAAATATTATGGTGATAAGGGTGATGGTTAAATGTTGGGGTTAAATATTATGGCAAATGACAATTTTTAAGAGTTGGGTATTTCAATGTTTAAATGTTAAGACATGACTTAAAGTTTATAATTTATAATTATAGTCAAGTGTTCAGGCAAGGAAAATATTAAATATTTGGGGGTACATTCATATTAAGGACACTTTGTTACATAGACACACTTAGGTAAACTGCAGGATTTACAAATACTCTCGAGACCAAGGGCTGAAAGCTAACAGCACTTAGCTGTCAGCACTGGGAACTAATGTCCCATTTCCAGATTGATCTTCAAATCATAGGATTCTGCAACAGTTTAACTGCTTGGCAACCTGCCGCAGTACATTTACTGCAGCAGGTTAGCTCATACAGGCACAGTCACGTACTTGTGCATCATGGCTTTCTTCCAAGTCTGCTTGCATGTGTGTGCGCGGACCCAGAAGATCGTGCTGTCATTTGCTGTAGCACAAGCTGATCAGCAGGTCCCAGCCAATGATTTTTGGCTGGGACCTGCTGATCGGCTGAGCGAATGACAGAAGAGAGCCCTATGTTGGTGAGCAACACATGGCTTTCCACAGACAGCTTAGTGGCACATTGCTTAGTAAAATCATCACACAATACACACACTAAACATTGTTTGACACACATTTAACCCCTTGATCATCCTGGATGTTAGCCCCTTCCCAACCAGTGTCATTAGTACAGTGATGGTATATAGTATTATCACTGATCACTGTATAGTATTATCACTGATCACTGTATTAGTGTCACTGGTGATGTCAGTGGCAGTTAATCAGTTTCCAGTTTAAAGGTTATGTTTTATAGCAGAAAGTAGAAAATATTGTTTCTTGTTTCAAATTTTTGGGTCTTTTTTTATTTATATCACAAAAAAACAGTGATGATCAAATACTACCAAAAGAAAACTCTATTTGTGTGAAAAAATTATATAAATTTGATTTGGGTACAGCATTGCATGAACACACAATTACCAGTTAAAGTAGCGCCGTGCTAAATAGCAAAAAATGGCCTGGTCATGAAGGGGGTAAAATATTTTATAGCTCAAGTGGTTAAGATTTCAGTGATAACTGAGATTAGGCTGGGCTTAGTTCACTAAGCAAAGTATTTTTTCTCAAAATCATTGCCAGATTGAGACCTGCCAGGGTTTTATATAGATCAAACAAACTGAGGAATATAATGTTTAAGTCAGGCTCTGAAAAGTAAAACTTTATTAATACAAGAAACAAAAACAGTATACTAGGATTTATTTTAGCATGTTAAATTTCTTTTAAAGAAGTTTAAATGAATGGTTAAAATATAATAAGTGTAGTGCTCCCATAGTTGTTGACTTTGATAAGTATGTGAGTACAGCTCATACCTCGATCTGGTGACACCATTAAACTCCATGACACAGTGGGGTTGATTTACTAAAACTGCAGCGTGCAAAAGCTGGTGCAGCTCTTATATAGAAACCAATCAGCTTCCAGGTTTTATCCTCAAAGCCTAATTGAACAAGCTGAAGTTAAAGCTGATTGGTTATTATACACAGTTGCACCACATTCTGTGTGGACCACTTTTAGTAAATCACTAAACAATGGTAGATAACATGCAACTTTATTAAGTGGTGGCTGCATGCTGAAAATAAAGATGGTCATAGATAAGTAATTTTTTTTTTCTTGTTCAGTCAGCAGCCTGACCAAAAAAAAATGAACAGATTCCTCCATCCACACAAATGAGGTGTGGATGGAGGAATCACCACCTCACCCCTCCCCCGGTTGAGACATTGGGGGTTATTTATGAAAGGCAAATCCACTTTGCACTACAAGTGCAAACTACAAGTGCAAAGTGCACTTGGAATTGCACTGAAAGTGCACTTGGAAGTGCAGTCACTGTAAATATGAGGGGTAGATCTGAAATGAGGGGAAGTTTTCAAACTTGTGTGTTTGACTAACGATTTACTTATTTTGAACAGGAAGGGCCACACACTAATCAAAACGCGTCTGGTCTCTGTGGAACTGGACAAATTTTGATCCATCTATGGCCAGCTTAAGAAAACGGGTTAGTGTAAACAGAGTAACACGCGCAATCATTTAAAGTGGAGTCACAGAGTTGGTATTAGAACATCAGCAGCTTTGATACAGTTGTTCACTTTATCCTATCTAACTAAATTGACTGTATGTCCCAAACTTGTCCGTTGGTGAGCTCACAGGTCTGTGTATGGGGCCCTGAACAACTATTCAGTCACAAATTCCTTTCAAAAGCAACAAAGTAACAACCAATGTATTGTCTCTTTAAGATACTACACACTGAAAAATACAACAAATGTGTGGTCCCTTTAAGATGATGCCTCTTGAAGAAAGCTTCTTCCTAGACAGTTTACTTTATCCAGCAGATGCTACTGTAAAGCAATTGTCTCTCTTTTCTCTTTGTCCTGTTGACTATTGTCACCTAAGCAGAAAGTGAGGGAAATCAAATGTGTACAGTTGTCCTGAGTCTTCCAAAGGGAGAGACTTGTTATGGTGACAACTGTCTGTTGTATCTCCAGGAGAACAAAGTGGGGGGAAATCCCCCCAGTGGGACACAGACAGCAAAATAAATAAGCTGACAGAGGCTTGAAAGATATCACAAATATTAGTCCTTTCTATCCCCTGGGATCCACACCTGCACTACAAACGAAATGTAGAATAGGCAGACTGCTGGAGGTTTTGCAGGTATCTGGATGTACGCAAGTCTTCCCAATTTAGATTTAATCTGACTACTTTAGTTTGTTGATTTTTAGTTAGAATTTTTACAAGTTGCTGTCATTTTTGTATTAATAGCTTGATAAAGGCAAGTTATTGTGAACCATGTGTTAGTCACTATAGCAGCAATTTGTGCAAGTGTACAGTAAATATGGCAATTATTATGACACAATATAATTGCCATGATTTATGCAAGACTGAAAATTCTCTAATATTGATAAAATGCACTTTTAAAACAGAGAACAAGAAATTGGATAGAAAATCTAGAGTGCACTGTATCTCAGAAGTAAATGTCACTACTGGCAAGACTATTTAGCACTGTACATTACGACAGATATCACCAATGACAAGTATATTTTTTAGCATACTGTAGTGTATCAGGTCTATTACAACAGTGCTACAGTACAATAGTGAAGGTACCCATAACATAGAAAGTTGCTCGAACTTGAGTTCCCTCATCATGTTTTTTCTACTGTAGTAAATCAGTTTCTAAAGCTGGCCATACATTATACAATTTTCTTATTCAGTTTCCTTTAGATTTACCTTCAACTATGTAGTATAAGGGCCTGCTTGCATACAAATGTAAATTGTTTAGGGCTGACCTCATATTATATGGTTTGGGTAAATCTTAAGGAAAATTGTACAAGGAAATTGTATAATGTGTGGCCAGCCTTAGTGAATTTTCCATGGCATGCATAATTGATGCTTTTCACAGTGTGGAGAAGAAGTACAAAGGTCAACTTCAGTAGCAAGCGTTACATATTGCAAGACAGTTGCATTATTGCACACAGTGCACCACAGAATGAGCACAATGAAATCACATAAGCTTTCAAGGAAGAAAGGTTAGCCTAGATGTCTCCAATCATTAAGATAGGTCATCCTGTTAAGTTAATTTTGCTGTTCAAGACCGTGATGTTTTTTACATAGTTCACAGTTACATAGAAAATGCTAACTTGACAATATAGCAGCTTATATCTGCGATAAAAGTAGACAAGCTTACGAGTCATTTAAGAAAATTGCTAGTGATAGATCTTTGTGTACTGCACATGCAAATAAGCTGATGCAGGTGCTACAAGTGTTAATGCAAACAGATATACATGTAGAATTACCAGCTGCTTACTTTTATTTGCTTCCTTCTAGCTTTAATGCAAAACATCTTTTATTCCATGCCAATAAAACAATCTATTTTTTCTTGAAGTGGCTACAATAGCACTTGTAGCTAAGCATGAATGGAATGTATTACGCAGATAATATCTATCTTGATTAGTGGAACAGATTTTTCTACAAAGCTGGTGATAATGAAAAACATAATTGTTATAGAACTAAATTGAGTGTTTAAATTATTCTTGCCTATATACATTTGCTGCACATATAAATGAGAGCCACTTATCCTCTAGAACATTCCATTAGCTGGTAGCTGTGTAAAATATCTATTTGTATGAAGAGAGTCTGAAATATCCTGAATGAACACACATTTCTTAGAATGTAGTTAGTGCCATTTATGAATGTCAATGTTTAATACCGATCAGTTTTTTCTTGCAACTTTCTAGGCTGTATTATAAGCCCTGTATTATAAACCCTGTATTATTGTATTATACAGTAGTGTTGTGTAATAGTTTTAAAAATGGATGCTACTGCCTCTTTTCACACTCTATGAAAAAATAAGTGTGATTATCTTATTTCACCTTGTTTCATCTACAAGCTGAGGTCTGTAGGCATGGACCATAGGTACAGTAACTGGATAGAAAACTGATTAGGGGGGCATGTCTAAAGGGTTGTGATAAATAACGTATACTCAGAATGGTCTAGAGTGGTTAGTGGGGTACCCCAAGGCTCTGTCCTAAGACCAATGCTGTTTAATTTATTTATAAATGATGTAACTGAGCAGCAGGATATAGAAACAAGAGGACCTGGATAAATTATTGGAGTGGGCTACTGCATGGCAAATTAAGTTTAGCATTGGTAAATGTAAGACAATGCACTCAGGGGGTAAAAATATAAACAGAAGTTACTCTTTAGGGGGAAACCCCCTAGGGGCTTTTGGGATGGAGAAGGATCTAGGGGTCCTAGTAGAAGACAAGACTGAGCAATAGCATACAGTGTCAAGCAGTGGCTACCAAAGCCAGAAGAATATTAGCTTGCCTTAAAAAAGGAATGTACTCCAGAGATAAAACAATTATTGTGACACTTCATAAAACTCTGGTTTGCCTTCATTTGGATTATTCTGTCCAGTTCTGGTCACCAATCCTCAGAAAGGATGTTCTGGAGCTGGAGAGGTCCAGAGAAGGGCAGCTAAATTAATATGGGGACTGGAGGACCTCAATTACGAGGAACGACTATAAGCATTAAATTTGTTCTCCCTGGAGAAGAGACCATTCCCAGGGAGTGTAAGAGGACACGGGGCCACACAATAAGACAGGAAGAGAAGCTATTTAACCTTAAGCTGTGTAGGAGGTTTTTCACTGTCAGGGCGGTAAGGATGTGGAACCATCTTCCACATTTGGTGGTGTCGACAGGAAGTATGGACAATTTTAAAACACTCTTAGATGTGCATCTTAGCTAAAACAATATAGGGGGATATGGGAAATAATTTTTCTACACACACACATCTACACAGGTTGAACTGGATGGACTGTTGTCTTTATTCAACCTTATCAACTATGTAACCTCCATTGGTTCAGTTGGGGAAATAACCTTTAAGAACCCATGTTACCACTATAACATATTGTGGTCTTTCTAGTGTAATGCCGCGTACACACGATCACACATTCTGACAACAAAATCCATGTTTTTTTTCCGACGGATGAAGGCTTAAAGTTGTCTTGCATACACACGGTCACACAAATCTTGTTTGAAATTCCGTACGTCAAGAACGCGGTAATGTACAAGACGTACGACAAGCCAAGAAAAATGAAGTTCAATAGCCAGTGCGGCTCTTCTGCTTGATTCCGAGCATGCGTGGAACTTTGAGCGTCGGAATTGCGTACACACGATCGGAATTTACAACAACAGATTTTGTTGTTGGAAGATTTGAGATCCAGATCTCAAATTTTGTTTGTCGGAAATTCTGACAGGAAATGTCCGATGGAGCCTACACACAGTCGGAATTTCCGACAACAAGCTCTCATCGAACATTTCCCATTGGAAAATCTGACGGTGTGTACACGGCATTAGTGTTGTAGGTACAGCCCTGTTAGTTCTGTAAAATTTTTGAACAGCAAGCATATCTCATATATCCTGATTCCAAATATAAAAACTCACAATAGAATATTTACATAGTGTTAGAGGCTGTAGATAACTGCAACAAAATGAACTAAATAAATGTAAAACCAAATACTCCAACAGGTTACAGTGTCTTGAAAAAGTATTCACACCCCTTGAAATTTTCCACATTTTGTCATGTTACAACCAAAAACATAAATGTATTTTATTGGTTTTTTATGTGATAGACCAACACAAAGTGGCACATAATTGTGAAGTGGAAGGAAAATGATAAGGAAAATGATAAATGGTTTTCCAAATTTTTTTAAATAAATATTTGAAAAGTGTTGCGTGCATTTGCATTCTGCCCCCTTTACTCTGATACCCCTGACTAAAATATAATGAAACCAATTGCCTTAAGATGTCACCTAATTAGTAAATAGAGTCCACCTGTGTGTAATTTAATCTCAGTATAAATACAGCTGTTCTGTGAAGCCCTCAGAGGTTTGTTAGAAAACCTTAGTGAACAAACATCATGAAGAACACACCAGACAGGTCAGGGATAAAGTTGTGGAGAAGTTTAACCAGTTGCCGACCAGCCGTCGCAGTTATACACTGCAGCCGAGCAAAGTTGGCTCGGCTTCAGTATGTCGGTTCATGCACTGGCTTTTTCAGGAGCACGCCCACCGCCGGAGGCGCACACGTGCTCACCCCACGCGTCGCAGGAGCTTGCCCGCAGGTCCGAAGCGGGAAAGAGAGGCAGAACAGGGATCTACGTTTGTAAACAAGGCGGATCCCCATTCTAACAGAGGAGGAGAAAGATATCAGCTTTTTTCTAGTGATCAGGAACAGTGATTTCTCCCAGGGAGCCCATCCCCCTGACAGTTAGAAAGCACTTCCCTAGGGAACACTTAACCCTTTGATCACCACTAGTGTTAACCTCTTCCCTGCCAGTGCCACTGATCACTGTATTGGTGTCACTGGTCATCAAAAAGTGTCACTTAGATTTAGATTTGTCCACGCAATGTCGCAGTCCTGCTAAATATCTCAGATTGCCACCACAACTAGTAAAAATAATAAAAAAAATCCTTAAATCTTTCCTCTATTTTGTAGACGCTATAACTTTTGTGCAAACCAATCAATATATGCTCATTGTGATTTTTTTTTACTAATAACTTGTAGCAGTATACATATTGGCCTAAACTGATGAATAAATTTGTTTATATATATATATATATATATATATATATATATATATATATATATATACTTTTTATATGTATTATAGCAAAAAGTAAAAAATATTGTTTTTTTTTCAAAATTGTCAGTCTTTTTTTGTTTATAGCGCAAAAAATAAAAATCACAGAGGCGATCAAATACCACCAAAAGAAAGCTCTATTTGTGGGAAAAAAAGGATATCAATTTTGTTTGGGTACAGCATTGCATGACCGTGCAATTGTCAGTTAAAATAATGCAGTGCCGTATCGAAAAAAATGGCCTGGTCATGAAGTGGGTAATTCCTTACGGGGCTTAAGTGGTTAAAGCACAGTTAGGTTATAAAAAAAATTCCAAGCTTTGAACATCTCACGGAGCACTGTTCAATCCATAATCTGAAAATGAAAAGAGTATGGCACAATTGCAAACCTACCAAGACATGGCCATCCACTTAAAGGGGTTGTAAAACCTTGTGTTTTTTTTTTCACCTTAATGCATAGGATGCATTAAGGTGAAAAACATTTTGTCATGCAGCAGCCCCCAGACCCCCCATTTTACTTACATGAACCTGTTCTTTCTCACCCTGGGGATGAGTACACCAGCTATAGCCGGTGTCTCGTGTCCTGATTGGATAGATTGATAGCAGAGCAGCCATTGGTGGGGCCAAGTCCTGCTGTCTGTGTCAATAGACGCAGCAGCAGGACACGTGAGTGCGCCCTCACAGGTCTCCAGGTGAGCGCTTCTCCAACGGGGCACTCAAGAAGAGGAGGAGCCACAAGCACAGCTGAGGGACCCCAGAAGAGGAGAATCAGGGCCACTCTGTGCAAAACCAACTTCACAGAGGGGGTAAGTGTGACTTATTTAAAAAAAAACGAGGGTTTAGTAACCCTTTAAACTGACAGGCCAGGCACAGAGAGCATCAATCAGAGAAGCAGCCAAGAGGCCCATGGTAACTCTGGAGGAGCAGCAGAGATCCATAGCTCAGGTAGAAAAATCTGTTCACAGGACAACTATTAGTCGTGCACTCCACAAATTTGGCCTTTATGGAACAGTGGCAAGAACAAAACCATTGTTGAAAGAAAGCCATATAAAGTCCCATTTCCAGTTTGTGAGAAGCCATGTGGGGGGGCACAGCAAACATGTAGAAGAAGGTGCTCTGGTCAGATGAGACCAAAATTGAACTTTTTAGCCTAAAAGCAAAACACTATGTGTGGTGAAAAACTAACACTGAACATCACCCTGAACACTCTATCCCCACCGTGAAACATGGTGGTGGCAACATTATGTTATGGGGATGATTTTATTCAGCAGGGACAGGGAAGCTGGTCAGAGTTGATGGGAAGATGGATGGAGCCAAATACAGGGCAATCTTAGAAGAAAACCTGTTATGCCCCGTACACACGGTCGGACTTTGTTCGGACATTCCGACAACAAAATCCTCGGATTTTTTCCGACGGATGTTGGCTCAAACTTGTTTTGCCTACACACGGTCGCACAAAGTTGTCGGAATTTCCGATCGACAACCACGCGGTCACGTACACCACGTACGACGAGACTAGAAAAGGCCGGTTCAGAACCAAGCGCGGCACCCTTTGGGCTCCTTTTGCTAATCTCGTGTTAGTAAAAGTTTGGTGAGAGACGATTCGCGCTTTTTCAGACTCGTGGCTTTCAGATCGTTTTCTGCCGTTCAGTTTGTGCTTGTGGGTTTGTATTTGCTCTTCAGTGCGTGCAGTCAGTTCGTATCGGAGTTTTCTGTGCGATCTTGTCCGCTTGTTGCTGTTTTTCAGGTCGCTCTTCACAGGCCTTGCTGTTCTTCAGTGCGTTCTGTTACTTCGTTCTGAGCAGCCGACCGTTTTCTAGCCATGTTTCGTATGCATACTCCTCGTAGAGTTCGTGCTGTGCGGGGGCTTGGTGTTGGGGTCCTGACCTTGACACAAGTCCAGTCCATGAACAGGGTGGGGGGGAGTTCATGGACCAAGAATTGGTTGCTTCAGCGTGACCAGTTCTGTCACATGCCTTTGCTCCGTGAGATCCGTGAAAATAATCCTGATGATTTCAGGAACTTTCTCAGGATGACGGACCCCGTGTTTCACCGTTTGTTGGCTTCGCTGACCCCCTATATCAGCAGGCAGGATACCTGCATGAGGCAAGCCATCATTCCGGAGCAGAGGTTGGTTGCTACCTTGCGGTATTTGGCCACAGGGAGAAGCCTGCAGGACCTCAAGTTCTCAACAGGCATCTCCCCCCAGGCTCTTCTTTGTGGACATTTACTGCTTGTGTTTGTTTTAGCTGACCCTGACAGAAATGTGTGGAGTCCAGAAAATGTTGTGATTGTGTAACCTTATACAAAGCACTGTTGGCTGTTATTTACTAAATGCAAAGACACTTTTCACTACAAGTGCACTTGCAACTGCACTGAAACTGCACTTGCAGTGCAAAGTGGATTTGCCCTTAGGAAATTACCCCCATTTTCGCATAAAACAACAATTACATCACCCCAAAAGTGTTGTAGCGTTGAGACAATAATCCACACATTCTTGATGAGCAATCTTTTTAATACCTGCACAATCACATGTGCATTTACCAAAGGTTTTTCTGACAAACCATGTTTGTTGTAGAACAATTTTTGTGGTGTCATTATCCAAAATCAAAATGTGCATTTTATAGAAAACAGGCCTGTGTAAAACCCACAAGAAAGACACAAATCTTGATCTTACAAAGTTCACATTTGTTAGAACTGGAAGGCAATATCAGACATGAGAATTTAGGAACTGTGTTTGATATTGCGTTCAGATGGGGGGAAATCATCCCTGGAAAAGCCAAATTTGGAAGATGCACACAAATTTCCCAATGTCAACATGTGCTATCTGCCATCATGGGGGATGAAGGGACATGTTTTGGGGGAGAAAGCCCTTCCTCACCGCTACTTTATTATTGAGGAATGGGTTGCACCCCCAAAACACGTCCATTGATCTCCCGTGATGGCAGATAGCACATGTTGACACACTGTGTGCATCCTCCAAATTTGGCTTTGAGAAAAATCACAAAAACATTTCGCACATTGTAGCAGACAAAAGAAGAAAGTGATTTGGAGGGGCTTTAAACTCGCCCCAAAACATCAATGATGTTTTTATATTTGGGAATAACATCATTGATGTTTTGCTTGATGATTTCCAATTGTAAATTACACCCCATGATCTCCCCGATCAGGATCTGGGCACTTTCAGATGTGAAAGGATCTACATCCACAACCTCACGATCACCTACAAAGAGAGGAAACCCAAAATAAATTAGGTCTAAAAAAAATGCCGCCATCCATCTCTTATCTGAGCCTGTGGTTGCAGACACTCACCTGTTGTGGTGACTAGTTCCACCACGTCTTCTTCCTCCTGCTCAGCTTGTGTTGGGGGGATTTCCCCTTCTTCCAGAGGGGGGGGGTCTTTGGTCTCCTCGGATGAGGGGTGTCCTCCGAGTCTTTTTCCCCCTATGTAAAACAAAAATGGTATAATTAGCACACAGATATTTGATGGCAGAACTATAAAGATGAAACATTGCTTGGAAGTGGGGTACAATTATCTATTTTAGCTGAGTTCCAAGATGTAGCTTTTTTAGTGTCCTTTGTCAAGCTGCAATACTTTACCTGTTTGGTACAAGCTTCACAGATGTAGCCCCCCCTATAGTATACACTGGAGCACCTGTGTGGGCCCCCTAATAAAAATGGTGTTCTGGTGTCCCACACTAGTGCTCCAGTGTCCAGATGTGAAAACAGCTGCTGAGTGTCCTCTCCTTACACACAATCTAGTTTGCATTTCATTCTAGTAACAAAGCCATCTACACACCCCAATTCTTTCAAGACAAGTATAGGGCCTCAAAATGGTGGCCAAATGCATATGGGCTAAACAATGGTATTTTATAGTCCGAAAAAAAAAATGTGTGATCCGAACGAATAATGTGCCCATGAACATGAAAGTTGCCATTTTAAACTGTACAACAGTTCCTAAAAGCACATGGAGCAGCACGAACGTAATAAACACAAGAACAATAGGAACACAGCACAACTACTTACTTTTTTGCAGCACTCTCCGGATCTTTCTGTACTGCTCATGTTCTCGTAATTTCAGGTCCGACCACCGCTTCCTGAGCTGATCTTTCGATCGTCGTACCCCGAATTTCCGGTGCAGACTCCTGACCACTTTCGCCATGATCTTGGCCTTTCGGACATTGGGGTTGGGGTAAGGCCCATACTTTCCATCATAGTCGGCCTTCTTCAGGATGTCCACCATCTCCAACATCTCCCCAAAGGACATATTTGAGTCCTTAAATCTCCTTCTGGATCGGGACGTTTCAGGCTCCGGCCTTTCCTCCTCCTCCTCGTTGCTGTACTTAGCACGATCCTGCTGTCTATCCGCCATGTGCTCTTCCTCCACTGCGCCGAACGAAAAGGGGCGGGGAATAGAATAGAAAGAACGTCAGGGGCGGGCGGAGTTATACGCATGCGCAGTGTGTATAAATCGTAACGCGCGCGTCTTACGTACGATCTGTGAGCGGAGGAAGGAGCATCGGAGACGCCGATCGTGCTAACGAAGGTAGGATCTAAACTTGGGCCTATACTGCTTCGAAATGGAAGCCTATATTGTAACAAGATTAGGGGAGTTTGGCCTGACATTAGGGTTTGTCTTGTGTTGTGTCTTGCAGAGAAAATGGATGGGTTCAACGACCACAATTTCCTGCCCCTGTTTATTGACAAGTACAGAGAGCTGCCCTGTCTGTGGCAGGTCAGACACCCCCACTATAATCACAAACAGAAGAGGCAGGCAGCGCTGGAGAAACTGCTGGAGTTGGTGAAGCCGGTGGTCCCCACAGCAACCATCCCTTATTTGAAAGCTAAAATTGGTGGCCTGAGGAGCACTTATCTTAGGGAGTGCAAGAAGGTCACAGATTCCCAGAGGTCCGGAGCTGCAGCAGATGACATTTATGTCCCCAGGCTGTGGTACTACGAGAGACTGCGATTTCTGTCAGACCACACTGAAGTCAGGGAATCCCTCTCCACTCTTCCTTCCACGCTTCCTTCCACCCCAGCTGAGGCTTCCGATGTCCAACCTGGGCCTTCCAGCCAGGAAGAAATGGAGGAGCCCAGCTGGAGTCAGGTATAGCATTCTTCTACAGATTTCTGGTCAATAAATAAATGATGTTTACTAGATGTTATTATTGAACACTAATTGCTGCTTGAAAAAAGTGTTTTACATATCAATAGACAGTTGTGGGCACCCAAAATTGGGACAAGAATGCAAAATGCTGGGCTCAGAAGGATAGTCTGTTATATTTGTTAACATTGAATTTGCAGCAGTCAGGAGGTGAAAATTGTGTGTGATTGATGAAAACAATACTAAAACTATGTCCCTTTTTCATACACAGGAAGACCTCAGCCAGGAGGAGGCTGTGGAATGTGGCATCCAGGAGGAGGTGGGGATTATTAGTGTCAGCCAGGAGGAGGCGGGGATTAGTGGCAGCCAGGAGGAGGCGGGGCTAAGTGTCAGCCAAGAGAAGCCAGGGACCAGTCGCAGCCTGACTGAGTCTCAGGTCCCTCCCCTCCGCCTGCCATATAAAAGGGCCAGGAAGGCCACTCCCAGTCCTGTGCAGGATTCAGCGTACAGGCTGATCCAGGAGGCTTCGGCGTCCCTCAGAGCCTTCCCCAGTCCTGAAGAGGCCTTTGCCTGCATGGCTGCCACCAAATTGCAGGGCATGCAGGAGGGCCAACGCAAGATTTCTGAGGACCTGATTTATAAAGTCCTACGTAAGGGGGAGAGTGGGGAGCTGACACACAAGACGGATGTCATGGAGAGGGACGATCCTCCTCCTCCTCCTCCTGCTGCCACAACTCCACCACCACAGCCAAAGCCTGTAAGGAAGCGTGGAAGGAAGACCAAAGAGTGATGGCCCTGGGTTCAGTCTGGTCTGACAAAAGCTGCAGTCTCTTGTATGACCACAGCCTGGGGACACAGATGTCATCTGCTGCTTTCCGGATCTCTGGGACTTCTGGACCAGACTGCCCTCCCTTAGATAAGGACTCCTCAGGCCACCAATTTTGCTTTTAAATAATTGATGTCTGCCCCGGGGGTCCAAGGCTTCACCCACTTCTGCAGTTTCTCCAGCGTTGCCTCCCTCTTTGTTTATAGTTGTGACCCCTTAATAAAATATTTTTCGGTGAATTCTACTCTCCTGTGTGTGTTTTCATCCAAAAAGGACAGTTTGTTGGTGAGGATTCAGGTACATTTCTAAAGTACAATGTGAAATTAACAAGGGACAACAACACCAAACAATCTCCTCCTACAGATTAAATAGAACAACATATCAATGGTGTTGTGGGAACTTGTCACAAAAAACACACAAACATTTTCGGGAGTACAAATCAAAATCACCAAAAAAAAAAAAAAATAAAAAGAGAAACACAAAAAAAGATTCTACATTAAAGTAAAAAAACAAAAAAAAAAAATATGTTGTCAGATGTGAGAAATCAAATTATATTGAGGGAATCCCGATAAATAGTAACGAAAAAAGTTTGTGAGAAGTGTGTGTGAATATGAGCATCAAAACGACTTAATTCTTGTCACATTATAAAGAAGAAGAGAGTGCGCTGTATTAAACCATTTTGAACATTGCAGCGTGACGAAAGTGCTTTATCCATTACGAACGCTAAGTTTACCAGAACGAGCTGTCCCGTGTCGGAATTTCTTCTGAGCATGCGTGACACTTTGTGCGTCGGAACAGGCCACACACGGTCGGAATTGACGCGATCGGATTTTGTTGTCGGAAAATTTTATCTCCTGTTGTCCAACTTTGTGTGTCGGAAAATCCGATGGAAAATGTCCGATGGCGCCCACACACGGTCGGAATTTCCGACAACACGCTCCGATCGGACATTGTCCATCGGAAAATCCGACCGTGTGTACGGGGCATCAGAGTCTGCAAAAAACTTGAGACTGGGGCAGAGGTTCACCTTCCAGTAGGACAACAACCCTAAACATACAGCCAGAGCTACGATACAATGGTTTAGATCAAAGCATACCAGTCAAAGTCCAGACTTGAATCTGTGGCAAGATTTGAAAATTGCTGTTCACAGATGCTCCCCATCCAGTTTGACAGAGTTTGAGCTATTTTGCTCTATAGATGTGCAAAGCTGGTAAATAAATACATAAAAAGACTTGCAGTTTTAATTGCAGCGAAAAGTAGTTCTACAAAGTATTGACTCAGGGGGGCTGAATACAAATGCACAACACATCTTTCACTAATTTTTTTGTAAAAAAAAATTGAAAACCATTTATCATTGCCACTTTGTGTTGGTTTATCACATAAAATCCCAACGTTTTTGGTTGTAACATGACAAAATGTGGAACATTTCAAATGGTATGAATACTTCTTCAAGCCACTGTATATTTCATGCTGGGTGGCCCTATGAGTGGTGGACCATGTTTAAACAATATGCCCTCCCTAAAGCTGATCTTCATGTTTCATGTAACTTTAAATAGTTCATTTTGATCAAGCGGATCCAAATTAACAATTTACTATGCTAACAGTTGCAGTGGCTGTGTGCACTATAGAAACTTTATGTAACATTTGCTACATACAGTATGCAATGCTGTGTTCCAACAGCAGGATAAGACTATCCCTTGACCAGTGCTCACCCTCGGAACAAAATCGAGTCAGGCTGACTGGTGCTCAGTCTTTCACAGGGATCTTTGTATTCTATGAATGAATACAAAGCTTCCACTGATTGGCTGAGATGGAGTTTGTGACATCATTAGCCCATCTCTCCACCTCAGCCAATCAAAGGAAGCTAACTTACTAAAGTAAATAGTTTGTTTAGGCCAGTTTGGTTTAAACAAATTATTTGAAGTTAAATGATACATGGAGATCAGCTTTAAATTTAGAGGTTCTTTTAACCACTTCAGCCCCGGAAGGATTTACCTTCCTAATGACCAGGCCATTTTTTGCAATATGGTATTGCGTTACTTTAATTGATTGCACAGGCTTTCTTTTGGTGGTATTTGATCACCTCTGCTATTTTTTGCACTATAAACAAAAATTTTGAAAAAAAAACAATATTTTTTACTTTCTGCTATAATAGATATCCAAAAAAAAAATGTAAAAAAACAAATTTGTTCATCAATTTAGGACAATATTTATTCTTCCACATATTTTTGGTAAAAAATTGCAATAAGCATATATTGATTGGTTTGCGCAAAAGTTATAGCATCTACAAACTACAGGATAGGTTTATGGAATTTTAATTTTTTATTTTTTTTTTTACTAGTACTGACAATGATCTGAGATTTTTAGCGGAACTGCAACATTGCGGCGGACAAATTTGGCCCTAAGTGACACTTTTTGGGAACCAGTGACACCAATACATTGATCAGGGCTAAAAAAATGCACTGATTGCTGTATAAATGACACTGGCAGGGAAGGGGTTAACATCAGGGTGATCGAAGAGTGTCCTCTCAGTGTGTTTTCTTACTGTGTGGGGGAAGGGCTGACAGGAACAACACAGAGATCACTGTTCCTAATCACTAGGAACAGCAGATCTCCATGTTGTCCCCTGTCAGAATGAGGATATAAGGATATAAAAAGGTCAGATTCTCATTATTATCATTAATAGAAAACATGCTTTGAGAACATTAACATTTGTGGTATTTTTATAGAAATTCATCCTTAATCTAATAAAATCATCATTCTAACCTAAAGTAGTTAGTCGCCTTCAATAATTCACAAAAAAACGCTAAAAGTCGCAAAAAGAAATCGCAAAAAAGAAATCGCAGAGAAAAAAAAGGGGAAGAAAATCTTAATCTATTAAAATCATCATTCTAACCTAAAATAGTTAGTCACCTTCAATAATTCACAAAAAAAACACTAAAAGTCGCAAAAAGAAATACATATACCCCTAGATGTCGATGGAGTAGAGTGACTGATGTTGATACTATTATCTATAGGTGTAACCAGGGGCGTAACTACCACCATAGCGACCCATGCGGGCGCTATGGGGCCCGCAGCCGAGTGGGGTCCAGTGAGGATAAGAGCACCGCTGGCACAGTCTCCCAGACAGGGGAAGAGAGAGGAGAGAAAGAGGCGAGCTGTCCGTATCAGCAGAGAACTGAATTGCCCGATGTAATAGCTTTCATTAGAACTTCCAGTGTTCCCGGGGCTCACTTCACATAGCTCCACCTCTTGGCCCGGCGCCTTTGATAGACAGAACGCCGATCCAATGCGGGACATGTGACGTCATCAAAGGCGTTGGGCCAAGAGGTGGGGCTATGTGACGATGAGCCCCGGGAAGACGGGAAATTCAAGCTATTACAGCGGGCAATAATGCTCTCTGCTGATCCGGGTGGCTTGCCTCTTCCTCTGCATAGGTGAGGCTGCATGGGGCACAGGCAGACCAGGCTGTATGGGGCACAGGTCATGCTGTATGGGGCACAGGTCACGCTGTATGGGGCACAGGTCACGCTGTATGGGGCACAGGCAGACCAGGCTGTATGGGGCACAGGTCACGCTGTATGGGGCACAGGTCACGCTGTATGGGGCACAGGTCACACTGCACTGGGCACAGGTCACGTTGTATGGGGCACAGGTCACGCTGTACGGGGCACAGGTCACGCTACATTGGGCACAGGTCACGTTGCATGGGGCACAGGTCATGCTGTATGGGGCACAGGTCACACTGTATTGGGCACAGGTACCGCTGTATGGGGCACAGGTCACGCTGCATGGGGCGCAGGTCACGCTGCATGGGGCGTGGGTCACGCTGCATGGGGCACAGGTCACACTGTATGGGGCACAGGTCACGCTGCATTGTGCACAGGTCATGCTGAATGTGGCACAGCTCACGCTGCATTGACACTAGGGCAGCTGTGGGGGGGGCTGTTTGCAGGGGGGGCCCCATACAACATTTTGCTATGGGGCCCTGCTATTTCTAGTTACGCCCCTGGGTGTAACAGTACCCACAGTGGCACCCTTTTGATTAGTTGACCTCAAGGCCTCAAATTGATTAGAAGTTGGGATATTAATGGTATACATATCCTCCGGTACCCCTTGGTGTGGGGGAACAAGGGGGGCAGAGGGCAGAGAAAAAAAAAAGGGGAAGAAAATCTTAATCTATTAAAATCATCATTCTAACCTAAAGTAGTTAATTGCCTTCAGTAATTCACAAAAAAACGCTAAAAGTCGCAAAAAGAAATCGCAAAAAGAAATTGCAGAGAAAAAAAAGGGGGAAGAAAATCGATACAAATAAATTATATGAATAAAAGTGTATAGGAATGAAATTAATTTGAATAAAATATGGTCGGTCAATAAGTATGCAGTTAATAAATTAATTAACATCTGTAAAGGGAACTGAGAGTATTTACATATAGAGAACAATATACTACTTGGCAATACAATAATATTTCACATCAACGTACCTATCTCGAGTTCCTCATTTAACCCCTCAGGCGTCATACTGTTAAGGGTGAATATCCAAAAGGTTTGTCGTTTACATAAACGGGCAAATCTTTCACAGTCTGGGATTGACATGGATATGGACTTGATGCCAAATAGTCCCAAGCCTTCAGTGCTACCCCCATGTCTGTGTTTAAAATGATGTGGGACACTGTGCTTCTCACTTCCCTTCTTTATAAGCCTACGGTGTTCATCAAAACGTGTCCGAATGGCACGCGCTGTCCTACCTACATAAAATAACCCACATGGGCAACTCAGTCCATATATGATAAACTTTGTGCTACAGCAGATGAACTGTTTGATGTAAAAGGTGTGTCCATCTTTACTACAAAAAGATTTTTGGCCATGTGAGATAAATCCACAGGCTTTACACTCGATACCTTTAAACTTGTAGCATCCTGTGATATTAAAAAATTAGGGGATGTTTGCCATCCTATAACTCTGCTTTTCTTTTAAGTTGACTGGGGGCAATAAGGTTCTTGATGTTTGTTGTACGTCGAAAGACCACCTGGGTTTATTTGGGAGAACTCTCCCAAGAGCTTTATCTTGCCCCTGGATTGACCAATGTTTTTGAATCGCTTTTTTGATGGCCTAATGTTGGTCATTGAATCTTGTAATAAAGAGGGTGCCATACTGATTTTTAACAGGTATAGGCATATCCCTAATGGTGATACCTTCTATATATCGGTCCACTGCCCTCTGGATATGTTGGGGTTCGTATCCCTTTTCTAGGAATATTGTAGTAAATATAATTGCCTGATCCTCATAATCCTTAATATTGCTGCAGTTTCTGCGTAAACGGCAAAACTGACTGTAAAGTATGTTCTCTTTCCATTTGGGATGATGACAACTCTGCCAGCTGTTCCAGACGAATCGAACTCCTGACAGTAGTCCAGGCATGGTATGGGAAGCACACAAGACGCATTTTTATCAAACATGGTTCCAGACTTAAGAGCGACAACTAAAACTGCTCCTGACCAAACTTCAAGCTACGGAGTCTAAACTAAACATGCAATTCGGATACAAATTAATGATCTTCTACAATATAGGGCCAAGGCGGCACTGCAAAAATGCAGGAAAATCAGTTACGCATACGGGGATAAGTGCGGGAAAACATTAGCCAGGTTGATTAGGGAACAAAAACTCCAATCATACATACCTCATATTATGTCCTCGAATGCCCAGAAGATAGCTTTGCCCTCACAGATCTCGGGTTTTTTTCGAGATTTCTATGTGTTCCTTTATAACATACCACCTGCTACAAACTCCCAATCGCTGATGGACAAATACGTGCAATCAGCTCAGATGCCCACTATTACACCTGAAATGAAAGCGGAACTAGACGAGCTGATAAGCTTAGAGGAACTGACACTAGCGGTGAACTCTACCGAACCAGGAAAGGCCCCCGGCCCGGATGGCCTCACTCTGCAGTACTATAGAATTCTGCTTCCTACCCTGGGACCCTATATGGTAGACTTGTTTAATGAGTTGGGTAAAGATGAGGCCCTACCTAGAGATACGTTAAAAGCACATATATCTGTCATCCCAAAGGAAGGCAAAGACCTGACCTTATGTGGCAGTTACCAGCCGATTTCTCTTTTGAACGCTGACCTCAAACTGTTCACTAAAATTTTGGCGACTCACCTAGCAAGTCACCTACCAGAACTGGTACATTTGGACCAAGTAGGCTTTGTCCCCACTAGGGAAGTGAGGGATAACACGACCAAAGTTTTAAACTTGCTTCACGTAGCCAGAACTTCCCTCACACCCTGCGTTTTTCTCAGTACGAACGCTGAGAAAGCGTTCGATCGGGTGAACTGGCAATATATGTTTACGGTCCTTGGAGATACCATTATTCAATGGATCTCTACAATCTACTCCCAACCTACGGCTCAGGTTAAAGCCAATGGGGCCCTCTCTGATTCTTTCTCTATACAGAACGGCACCAGACAAGGTTGTCCACTTTCCCCACTGTTATTCACCCTGTCTTTAGAATCGTTCTTAAATAGAATTCGTCTGAACCCGGACATTCAGGTCATAAGTGTTGGAGGGGACCAGTACAAAATATCGGCTTAGGCGGATGATTTGCTCTTTTCCCTGACAAACCCCGCTATCTCGCTCCCTAATCTATTAAGCGAGTTTGAGATCTATGGATCCCTCTCCAACTTGAAAATTCATTTTCATAAGTCAGAAGCCATGGGGATAGGGATATCCCCTCCCTTCATGCTGAACTGCCCAGCAGTCCCACCACATCTGCTATTCTTGGATAAATGGGAACAGGACCTACAACGAAAATTTACACCGGCTCAAATTCAGAATATTCTTCGACTCACTTTGAAGTCTTCAGTTTGTATGAAAATTCAAGAATTCAATTATAAATTACTGACGAGATGGTACCTCACCCCCCGCCTCTTGCACCAATATTATCCAGACACTTCTGACCGTTGCTGGAGGTGTCAGGGAGACAGAGGTACATTACTCCACATATTTTGGTCATGCCCTAAATTGACTGACTTCTGGACGACAGTCCAGGAAGTGACTCAAAAATTTATGGAATATAAGATTCCTGGTGATCTCTTATTGCATGTTTCCAATTTCCCTGCCAAATGTTATCAAAAATCAATTTTAAGGCACCTTCTTAATGCTACAAAGTCCTGCATTCCACTCTTTTGGAACAATCACCGCCAACAGTGGCTGACTGGCTGCGTAAAGTGCTAAACATTAGTGGAATGGAGGAGTTGAGCAACAACAACAGGACAAATATTCCATGACTTGGAGTGCCTGGAAGCAGTTCATCTTGTCTGTGGAGGGGTTGGCCTTCCTTGGACAGGAGAGCCATATATGAATAATATCCCCTATATGCCTTGGCTATCTGGAACCAACGAAACCCAGTCCCCCTCTCTTCCCTTCTACATCCCCTCCCCCTCCCGCTGCTTATTCCTTTCACCCCCCCCCTCTTTTCTTCCTTCTCTGTTTCACACTCTTTTTTAGTTCTTTTTTGGAAATAGGAAAAAAGAAACGAGTAATGTCAGGTCTGCTATTTGAATTCCTTTATGTACCTCCTCTAGAAGACAACATGTGGCGGAGCCGGTCAGGGATTGGCTTCATAGGCGACTTTACTGATCGGTATATACTAGATGAATGAGGTTATATTTCAGCTGTAATTTATATGTTATATCTTCTTTTTGCTGTATTGACCTGATTTCGCCCGTTGTGCATGTTAATAAAAATTATATTTGAAAAAAAAAGCTTTACTATTATCGTTGTTCTTATTACCATATTTAGTTTTTGGTGTTTGTTTACTCCTTTTGTCTTTATATTGGACCCAAGGTTCATTATTCTCAGGCCCATGTTGTGGAATCCGAGGTTTAGGACCTGAGGGACTACAATTACTAGGAGGTACAGGTAGTTGATCCCTGGAGGAATAACCTCTAGCTGGATTTGACGTGTTATGATTGTGATTATGATTATGATTTGACTTCTTAAATCCCCTTCCTCTGGAGTTAGTTTCAGTACCAATGTGTCCTGGTCTCTGTGTGGAATGAGCCGGAATTTGTTGCCTCGCATGGGCTTTATTAGATTCCTTATGGGGGCCCCCTCCTTTGTTGGGTTGCTGTTGGGGATGGTTATGTTTATTGGGTGGTGGTGGTACATGTATAGCATTTGAGGATCCTTGTGAACCTCCAACATTATGTGCCTTAAACCGACCCTCCTCCCACTGAATGATAGTACCCTTTTCATAATCCGCTATGTCCCTAGCAAACTTATTTCTTTTGCTGGTAATGAGGTTTTCTTCAAAGCTAGCTCTCTCAGCATTCAAACAATCCCTACACCTCTGATAGCTAAGGACTTGATGATATATTTCAAATAATTTCAATAATGTACTCAATTTGTTTTGGCTAACAAGCAGCATTCTATCTCTCTGCATACATATAATCTCCATCCATTGTGCAGTACACAATGTAGAGACTTTATCCCAAGTGCTTTGTAGGTCTGGCTCCAAGAAGCCACATCTCTTCTTATTACCCAGCCCTCTTGGAGCCAGTCCCTCACTGAGATATTGTTTCAGGAATTTTATATCCCACCATTGTCTGATATGATAATTAAACATAGCCTCAGCTTTTTTACACAAAACCCAAAATTATTTTTAAAGTGCAACATCCAGAGGGTTGATGTTACTATTAGTGGCACCTGAAGCTGTAGCGAGGGGATTTTCCACATCATCAACTACAGCTTTTAGGTGTGTGTTAGAAAACGGTGCCTTAAAAATCTCAGTTGATTTTTTTATCCCTAATTTCCACCTCCTCATGATGAAAAATAGGGGGGTCTGCCATATTGACTGAATATGAGTTATATAGCCCACATAAGAAAATATATACATAAAAAAATATATATACAGAAAATATATATACAGATAATAATATCTTTTATAGAGGCGAAAAAGAAGAAAAAAATTACAAAAATTGTTATTTGCAAAGGTTTGGATGAATGTAAGACACAGGATAGGCTGTATATGGTTTGGGTTATGGGTCGCTGCTGTCTGATGCCCAAGGGTAAAAAAGTCCAAACACAAAAAAAAAAAGTCAGCGCTGACCCCACAACCAACACTCAAATGTTCATAGACTATATAGAAAAAGTTCCACTGGGAGGTGGACTTAATCTGAAATATACAAGGAAAAGAGAGCGCACGGCTGACCTAGTGTAATTCCATTTTAATGAAACAGAGTCCGCAGTGACTTCTCATAATATCACCACTCGTTCTTGGGAGCTAACCCAGTTATGCAGGCCAGGAAAGGAGACATACATCCTGCTGTACATACGATCTAAGTCCCATGTTTGTGAGTGCAATCCTCTATTGTTTGATTTTGCATTTGTATCATTAAAATGGAATTACACTAGGACAGCCATGCGCTCTCTTTTCCTTGTATATTTCAGAGAATCAAAAGACCCAAGAAACTCAGTAATGTGGGAGTGTTATCAAATGCCTGCACTGGAAGACTATATGCTGTATAGTGACCTGGCTATTGTAAAATACTTCAGTGGTCTGGATGCCAAATTAGCCTATCGGTAGACAAATCTGCATGAGGACAGGTCCAAACTTACATTTAGCATACCACCAAGACGGTACCACTTTACCCATCTACCATTTGGTAGTTGATCCATACAGGAAATGATTCAAAGAAAAAAAGATAGACCATATGCATTTGTTAACCTGATATGTGGACCTTATGGGTCTGTTTACCAATGTTTTCACCCAAGGTTCACCCAACTTTCCACCCAAGATTCATTCATTTTCACCTCTGATTCAGATCTAAAAATTTGTAAATCATTGGTAAAGATTATGTCAATCTTCAATAATAACATGTATAAATAAACCCCTTAGTGTCAGGCAGTGTTGCTGAAGAACATACTTCCTATATGCAATACATGGAAAAAATAGTTATACCGTATTTGGTGAAGAAATACTTTATTTTAAGAAAGTTTAGTATTTTTTTTTATCCATTTAAATTTTTATTAAGAACAAAGTATTAATACACACTTTTTATACAAACAAAAGGTGATTGAACATTGTGAACATATACAGAATTGGTGTAACCTTACTTGCAAGAACATAGCAAAACAGATAAAATAATCAAAAAATCGAGAGTCCCCACAGTCATCAGGGGTCTGTAACTAGATATAAACAGGGCAGTCACTCTAATCACAGCCCATGGGGTTTGAGGCTCATTGTAGAGGTAGCGTTTAGCTTACATGTATATATATGTTTGTCTGTACCTGAGTAGGTATGGAAGGGTTGGGTCTTTAAAGTGGGGTGGGGTTGTGTGGGAGAGCGGTCTTGGCTGTTTTGTTTTGTGTAGAGAGTAGGGGTAACAGTCAATCACCTGGGCTAATGTGTAAATGGGGACATGTATGTTGACTGGTATCGTCTGGGCAGGTGGGGCAAGAGCAAAAGATGGGGAAACAGCAGGGGGAGGGGGCAGAGGTAAAAGGCAAAAAAAGAGGGGGAGGGGAGGGCATACAAAAAAAAAGGGGGGGTGATGGAGCTCCGAGGGTATCACCTTCTCGGTCTCCACAGGGCGCGGTGGATATGTAGGGGCTGGTGAGAGGATCCCTGTCTGGAGGGGTCTCCTCCCGGGATCGGCCTTTGAGCAAAAGTGAGATGTTCTGTGTGCCATATTAGAAGAGTATTTTCCTAAAAAGTGCTATTTGGGGTATCTCAATTAGCTATTAGAGGGTTCAGCACGGTTTAAACCCATCATGGAGGCATATCTCTCTGTGGTACAGAAGTGGGTCCAGCAGGCCCAGGTCTGGGAGAATTGCAAAGGGGAGTCTTGTACAATATGGATTACTTCCTCTATTTCAGCTATTTTTCCCACTTGGGTAAGCCTTTCAGAGATAGTTGGGGCAGTGAGCTGGGATGCATAGTTTAGCTGAATTGATCATATGAACCACCAAAGATTTCCTGTGCGAGTGAGCTGATGTGGAGGAGTGGTGAAGAATGAGCTGAGCTGGGGTGTAGTCCAGAGAATATGTGGTCACTTGTGAGGTGATGCC
Organism: Aquarana catesbeiana; assembly: GCF_042186555.1. Lineage (NCBI taxonomy): Eukaryota > Metazoa > Chordata > Amphibia > Anura > Ranidae > Aquarana > Aquarana catesbeiana. Next base: position 427,553,217 of record NC_133324.1, on the reverse strand, counting down.
ATGTACTTGCGTCTAGAATGTCTGAAGTAGTACGCAGGACCACCAAATGTGTAAGGGTGTGCCTGTTTCATTTGCGCATCTCCAACATTTGTCTGATGTATCTGGGTTGAATTTGTTGAGTAGTTCAGGTGTTGGGTACCACCGAATAAGGGTTTTGTAATTGTTCTATTGTGTCGCAACATTGAGTGAGCCTTTGTGTGCTATTGTGAAAATGCGTTCCCAGTTCTAATTGGATAGGTCTATTTGTAATTCCCTTTCCCATGTCTGGCATGCTTTCCCGGCTTTGGGGGGAGACCGATGCAAAGAGCATGGAATGGATGTTAGAAATCATATGTTGCTGCAGTGTAGATTGAGAGCAGAGGTTTTCAAATGGGGTTAGGGTCGAGATACGGATGAATCTCGGTTCAATGTTTTAAGGAAGTGGCGTATCTGGAAAAAAGTCCAGTAGGGGAAGGGGTTGTTGTTCAAATTTGTTGGGAGTGAGTTACATTCTAGAAAGGTACCATCTTGAAAGAAGTGATGAGCTAATATGTCCTTGTGTGGCTATGTACCCACCAGAAATTGGTTGGACATCCCAGGAGCAAAAGCCAGATTAAGTCGATTAGGTGTGAGAGGCCCTGGATTTAAGGAATGTTGGAGTTTCTTACACACCTCTCTAAAGCTACTCAGGGTGGAATCGATAAGGGGATGTTCTTTTAAGATTCTGGGGATGTGGCAGGGGAGGATGCATCCAAGGGATATATTTGATTGGCAAGTATGAGAAAGAGTCTTCTAGCCCCACCCAATCTTTGAGACTTTTGTGTACTGTCCAGTCCATGATTCTCCCCAGGTGGCATGCTCGGGAATAATTTTGAAGGTCTGGGAGACCGATTGTCCCTTTAGTTTTAGGTTTCGAGAGTTGGTTGAAACTTATTCTTGGGCATTTGTGTTTCCATAAGAATTTTACACATATTTATTTAAATGTCTGGAAAAAAGTTGAGCTTGATAGGGATTGTATGCAGTAAGTATAAAATGCGGGGGGAGGATATTCATCTTCAGGATGGCCGCACGACCAAACCATGAGAAATGGGGTTTATCCCATTTATGCAGGTCGTCTGAAATAGTACGAATTAGTGGTATGAAGTTTCTTGTGTAAAGGTCCAGTAAATGTGCGGTCAATTGGATTCCCAAATACGTGATTGCGTCTTGTTTCCACGCGAAGGGGAAATTGTTTTGGCATTGTGTGACTAAATCTTTCAGGAGGGATATGTTGAGTGCGTGGGATTTAGAAATCTTTAATCTTTAAGTTAGATATGCACTGGAATAGATCAAAATCCCTTAGAAGGTTGGGGATCGAAGTTAGTGGGTCACTTAAGAATAACAGGATGTCATTGGCAAAAGCCGCTAGTTTGTAGGTGCGTTCTGCTATGGGTATGCACTTTATGTTTTTGTTTGTTCATAGGCAAAGGAGGAGGGGTTCTAAAGTTAAAATAAAAAGAATTGGGGACAGTGGGCATCCTTGTCTCGTTCCATTCCGGATGGAGAAGGCATTCGACAGGTGACCGTTGACCCTGACTTTTGCTACAGCCATTGCTGTAGTGTATAAGGACATGATAAAGTTAAACATTCGATTTTGTAGTCCTAGGTGGCGCAATACAGCCCCCAGGTAGTCCCAGGCCAACCTGTCAAATCCCTTCTCCGCATCCAGTGACAGAAAGAAGCCTTTGTGTTACTGAGTGGTTAGCCAAAGGTGTAGGTTAATTGCTTTAATGGTGTTGTCCCTGGCTTCCCTATCTGGGACAAATCCTACCTGGTCTTTTTCTATTATTGAAGGTAGGAGGGGTAAGAGACTGTTTGCTAAGACTTTGGCAAAATATTTAAGATCTACATTAAGTAGGGAAGTTGGTATGTAATTGGCGACTGGCGTGGCATCTTTCCCCTCTTTTGGTATAACCGTTATGTGCACCTCCAGTAATCTGTTGAAAGGTAGGGTTGATGAGGTGAGGGATTTGAAGGCCTTTAGGAATGGGGCTGTGAGGGTGTCTGTGAATTTTTTAAAATATGATGCAGAGAAGCCGTCCGGGCCAGGGCTCTTGCCCATTTTAAGTTGCTTAATTGCTCTCTTGAGCTTTTCCTCGGATATGGGGTTGTCTAGCTCGCGAGCATCTTCCCGGGAGATGGGTTCGGGGCTAAACTTCTCTAGGAAATCTTTATTGAGGGCTTTTCTTGGATTGTGGCCTGTAGGAATTTCAGGTTGGTGGGGTAAATTGTAAAGTTCAGTGTAATACTGCTCAAACTGAAATGTTATGTCAGTAGTAGCCGAACTTGACTTACCTAGGGAATCTTTTATGGTGTGGACATTGGTGCTAGCTATCTTTATTTGGATAGCTCTGGCCAGTAATCTCCCACACTTGGTCCTCTGTTCGTAGAAGAGTTTTTGATTTAGTGTAAATTTGCGTCTGGTTTTGCGGTCAAATATTTCTAGGAGTAGCTTCCTAGTTTGTGTGAGTTCCAAGTAGGTATCTTGTGCATGTGACTGTTTATGGGCTAATTCTAGTTTCCTTATTTTGTTGATCAGCTCTAGTATTGTTGCCTGTTTGTGTGTGTTTTTTTCCGACTAGCTTATAGTGTTAAGACTTGCCCTCGGATGACACACTTGTGTGCCTCCGAAAGGGTAAGTGGTGCTGTCTCGGGATTGTCATTCTCCTGAAAGTAGTTACACAGGCTAGTGCAGATGTGGTTAATGTCACATTCTGATGTAAGCAGTGAAGAATCTAATCGCCAGATTTTCGTGACCAGATTTCTTTCTGGAAGTGTTAGGGAGAGGGTAATCGGGTGGTGATCTGAGAAGAGTAAAGGTTCAATGGTAGTGGATTTTAAGAAGGGGAGATCTTTTTGGGAAAGAAAGAGGTAGTCTATCCTGGAATACTTATTATGGGGTGCAGAAAAGAAAGTGTAATCTTTCTCGTTCGGGTGTAGGGTGTGCCAAGCATCATGCATGAGGAGTTCTTGTATTTGTGTTTTAATTTGACGTAGTGCTCTATATGGCAGGGTTCATGATCTGGACGATGAGTCTAGGAGGGGTGTAGTGCCACACTGAAGTCGCCCCCAAGGATCGTAATCCCCGATTGGAAGCCAGCAAGGAGGGTTGCTATAGATCTAAAGAAGTTGACCTGAGCAGTGATGGGGCTGTATATATTGGCTAAGGTAACCGTCCGGTTGTGTATGATGCCCTTTAAGAAAAGGTAGCGACCCTCTGGGTCTATGAGGGAGTCTGTCAGTTGCCGGTGAAGGTTATTAGAAAGCAATATCGAGACTCCTTTTGTTTTGGCTAGTGAATTAGTGGCATGGAAGAATGTTGGATACATTTGGTTTGTGAGTTTAGGGATATCATTCATGTAAAAGTGTGTTTCTTGGAGAAACACCACGTCCGCCTTCAATTTATGCATCATATTTAAGATTTGGCTGCTCCTTTCAGGGTTGTTTAGCCCTTTAACATTTTGTGAAACCACTTAAAGTGTGGCATGTTTCATGTTAGAGTTTGGGGTGGCCATGGTGTCTGGGCCTTGTAGGATTGTTGGGTTAGGCACGTGGTGGACCAGCCTTTTATATACTCTGCTGATGTGGGTGGGTTGAACCTGGGAGGGGTTGGGAGCCCTTGAGGACTTCTCAGGCATTAGGGCATTGAATGCTGTGGTGGAAACCAGAGGAGACAAGACCCAGAGAAGAAGATAAATGGGGGAAAAAAAAGGGGGGGAGGGGAAAGTAAGGGGAGGGGGTAGGAAAAAGAAAATTTAACTGAGAGGAATGGGTTAGTAGGGTGGGGGTTGTTGATGGGGAAGATGGTGTAGTAACCAGAGGTATGTGTAGACCAGCTACCTTACCCTGGTGAACGTTGTGTGGTCCGGTATGGATTAACGGTAGTAGCCACTATCCCATTGTGTGGAGGAGTGGGAGGTGTCAGTATATAGGTCTATAGAACATCTGGTCCACAGGTGGTCATCAAAGGTCTCTAATTTGTGATGTGGGAGCCTGCATTTTGTCATAAGAGAGAGAGGTTAGGCAGAGTCAATTTAGGAGCTCAGACCGGTGTCGTGATATAACAAGCAGTCAACATTATAAACAGTAAGCTTTAGGCTTTGTGCAGAGCAAATAATGCTCTGTGATGCTGGACTTAGCATCTATGATAACAAACAATTCAAAATAAGAAAAACTGTGTAAACATGATACAAATAAACATTTCTTAGTAAGTTGCACTCATTGAAACAGTACGTCTTGTCTTCAATAGGGATGAGCCAAACACCCCCCCGGTTCGGTTTGCGGCAGAACATACGGACAGACCAAAATTTGCGCGAACCCCCTTAAAGTCTATGGGACTCGAACGTGAAAAATCAAAAGTGCTAATTTTAAAGGCTAATACTGTATGAAAGTTATTGTCATAAAAAGTGTTTGGGGACCTGGGTCCTGCCCTAGGGGACATGAATAAATGCAAAAAAAGTTTTAAAAACTGACGTTTTTTCGAGAGCAGTGATTTTTAATAATGCTTAAAGTGAAACAATAAAAGTGAAATATTCCTTTAAATATCATGCCTGAGGGGGTGTCTATAGTATGCCTGTAAATTGGCACATTTTTACCGTGTTTAGAACAGTCCCTTCACAAAATGACATTTATAAAGGAATAAAAGTCATTTAAAACTGACTTGCGGCTGTAATGTAATGTTGCCCCCCCTAGCCCATTACTAGGCCCTTTGGGTCTGGTATGGATATTAAGGTGAACCCCGCACCCAAATTTAAAAAAAAAGGCATGGGGTCCCCAGGCCCTATATACTCTGAACAGCAGCAGTATACAGGCGGTCCCCAGGTTACAAACAAGATAGGGACTGTAGGTTTGTTCTTAAGTTGAATCTGTTTGTAATTTGGAACAGGTACATTTTGTAAGTGTAGCTCCAACCAAAAAATCTATTTTTAAGCCCTATACACTCTGTGGAAAATTGGGCCTTAGGTGTTGGTGGTACCAGAACACTGTAATGCCCCGTACACACGGTCGGACTTTGTTCGGACATTCCGACAACAAAATCCTAGGATTTTTTCTGACGGATGTTGGCTCAAACTTGTTTTGCGTATACACGGTTGCACAAAGTTGTCGGAATTTCCGATCGCTAAGAACGCGGTGACGTCAAGCACGTACGACGAGACTAGAAATGGCCAGTTCAAAACCAAGCGCGGCTTCCTTTGGGCTCCTTTTGCTAATCTCATGTTAGTAAAAGTTTGGTGAGAGACGATTCGCGCTTTTTCAGACTCGTGGTTTTCAGATCGTTTTCTGCCATTCAGTTTGTGCTTGTGGGTTTGTATCTGCTCTTCAGTGCGTGCAAGCAAGTTCCGCGTGACTTTAATTAGTCATTGTATTCTTGTTCGTTCGTTACTGTTTTTCAGGTCGCTCTTCACAGGCCTTGCTGTTCTTCAGTGCGTTCTGTTACTTGGTTCTGAGCAGCCGACCGTTTTCTAGCCATGTTTCGTATGCGTACTCCTCGTAGAGTTCGTGCTGTGCGGGGGCTTGGTGTTGGGGTCCTGACCTTGACACAAGTCCAGTCCATGAACAGGGTGGGGAGGAGTTCATGGACCAAGAATTGGTTGCTTTAGCGTGACCAGTTCTCTCATATGCCTTTGCTCCGTGAGATCCGTGAGAATAATCCTGATGATTTCAGGAACTTTCTCAGGATGACGGACCCCGTGTTTCACCGTCTGTTGGCTTCGCTGACCCCCTATATCAGCAGGCAGGATACCTGCATGAGGCAAGCCATCACTCCGGAGCAGAGGCTCATCGCTACCCTGCGGTATTTGGCGACAGGGAGAAGTCTGCAGGACTTGAAGTTCTCGACAGGCATCTCCCCCCAGGCTCTGGGGATCATTATCCCAGAGACCTGTTCTGCCATCATACAGGTCCTGCAGAAGGAGTATATGAAGGTAAGATTTTAATCCTTTAATATCACATTTTATTGTATTGAATGTTTGCTAATATATTGTATTTTTTTCCTCATTCCCTAATTACCATGATTGGAATATGCTGTGAATGTCCCCTTTGTTCTCATGCATGCTGGATTTTTATGTCATTATTTTTTTAGGTCCTTCATACAGATTGGCCTTCAATAACCTCCCCAACATGTTCTCTCCTGGCCCTATATTCACCTCATGTAGTCACTTAACAATGTATTTTATCAGCTCCATAGTAGTGCTTTACCCCAAACACCCCCTAAAATGTTTAGAAATGCTATTTTAGCTTTAAATTCAGGCAGAGTGCCAGAGGCTTTTTTTTGTGGTGTCCCCAAATCATTTTTAGTAACCCTCCCTCCCCCAACTGGTAAGTCAGCTGATCCCAATTCTCTATCTATCCTCAATCATCTATCTGCTGACTTTGCCCAACCCATACACACTATATCCATCTGTTTTTTGCTCTGATTTATGGATGAATTACCCAAAGCATGTAGTGCAAGGGCCTGCCTGTATACTTTCCAATGGTACTGTTTCAAGTTTTTGTATCCTATTATTATCTTGACAGGTAATAGCAGAATGTTCAAATGTGCTCAAATGTGTACAGTGTGTATTTATATCTTTGTATTATGACACTTCTTACCTGTCCAGTGGGCTGTCAATAGTGTAACTAAGGAGGGGCTGTTCCAAGTAATACCCTGTATTTAGGCATTCATCTCTCAATGAAGTGAAGAGGGTTACCTGTCCAAGATTTCCACACCCCCCATAATGTTAGAAATGGCCCATGAGAGGGGGGGGGGATATGATAGGTGTACCTTATACTTTGGCGTTGTTAAATTCACCTTAATAAATGCTATCTGGAGGTTGCCCCATAATGTTTGTGCCTAATCTGCTTGCCATGTTTCTGAGCAAAAATAGTAATTATTTTTTTTCCCTCAACAGTTTCCTTCCACGCCACAGGAATGGCAGACTGTGGCCTCCCACTTTGCCCAGCGGTGGGACTTTCCTAACTGCGGAGGGGCAATTGATGGGAAACATGTCCACATCGTCCCACCACCCAACTCGTGGTCATACTATTTCAACTATAAGGGGTTCAATAGTATTGTGACGTTGGCGGTGGTGTTGGCTAATTACGACTTCTTGTATGTGGACGTGGGGAAGAATGGCCAGATGTCCGATGGTGGAGTCATCGCCCAGACGGAGTTCTACAGGCATCTCCAGAATGGCAGCTTGGACTTGCCAGCTCCAGAGGACAATGTGGAAGGACTCCCATTTGTGTTCATGGCTGATGAAGCGTTTGCGCTGGGGGACCACCTGATGCGGCCATTCCCGATGAGGACACTCACCCCGGAACAGAGGGTTTTTAATTACCGGCTGGCCAGAGCCCGAAGAGTGGGAGAGAACACATTTGGGATCCTGGCCAGCCGGTTCCGCCTATTTCTGACACCTATCCATATGGCGGAGTATAAACTGAACCATATTATACTGGCGTGCTGTATTCTCCAAAACTTTTTAAGGAAACATTCGGCCAACTATGCTGGCTCAGTTGGGAAGCCTTTTTATAATAAAAAAAACAAAAAAACTTTCTTTGTGGACATTTACTGCTTGTGTTTGTTTTAGCTGACCCTGACAGAAATGTGTTTATTCCAGAAAATGGCGTGATTGTGTAACCTTATACAAAGCACTGTTGGTTGTTATTTACTAAATGCAAAGACACATTTCACTACAAGTGCACTTGCAACTGCACTGAAACTGCACTTGTAGTGCCAAGAGGATTTGCCCTTAGTAAATAACCCCCATTTTCTCTGAAAACAGCAATGACATCACCCAAAAAGTGTTGTAGCGTTGAGACAATAATCCACACATTCTTGATTAACAAACTTTTTTATACCTGCACAATCACATGTGCATTTACCAAAGGTTTTTCAAACAAACCAACATGTTTGTTGTATACCAATTTTTGGGGTAGCATTATCAAAAACAGAAATTTCCATTTACGATAAAACAGGCCTGTGTAAAACCAACAAGAAAGACACAAATCTTGAACTTACAAACTGTAGAACTTGAAGGCAATATCACACATGAGTATTTAGGAACTGTGTTTGATATTGCGTTCAGATGGTGTGAAGTCACCCCAGGAAAAGCCAAATTTGGAAGATGCACAGCAATTTACGAATTTCAACATGTGCTAGCTGCCATCACGGGGATCAAGGGACGTGTTTGGGATGAGAAACCCCTTCCTCTCAGCTACTTTATTATTGAGGAAGGGGTTGCACCCCCAAAACGCGTCCATTGATCTCCCGTGATGGCAGATAGCACATGTTGACACAATGTGTGCATCCTCCAAATTTGGCTTTTGGAAAAATCACAAAAACATTTTGCACATTGTAGCACACCAAAAAACAAAGGGATTTGGAGGGGCTTTAAACTCGCCCCAAAACATCAATGATGTTTTTAGTTTTTCCAATAACATCACTGATGTTTTTCTTGATATTTTCCAATTGTAAATTACACCCCATGATCTCCCCGATCAGGATCTGGGCACTTTTGGATGTGAAAGGATCTGGATCCACAACATTACAATCACCTAAAAAGAGAGGGACCCCAAAAAAAATTAGGTCTCAAAAATATGCCGGCATCCATCTCTTACCTGAGCCTGTGGTCGCAGACACTCACCTGTTGTGGTGACTAGTTCCACCACGTCTTCTTCCTCCTGCTCAGCTTGTGTTGGGTGGATTTCCCCTTCTTCCAGAGGGGGATGGGCTCTGGTCTCCTCGGATGAGGGGTGTCCTCCGAGTCTTTTCTCCCCTATGTAAAACAAAAAGGTATAATTAGCACACAGATATTTGATGGCAGAACTATAAATAGGAAACATTGCCTGGAAGTGGGGTACAATGGGCAAGTTTTGCAGAGTTCCAAAATGTAGCATTTTCAGTGTCCTTTGTCAAGCTGCAATACTTTACCTGTTTGGTACAAGCTTCACAGATGGAGACCCCCCTATAGTATACACTGGAGCACCTGTGTGGGCCCCCTAATAAAATGGGTGTTCTGGTGTCCCACACTAGTGCTCCAGTGTCCAGATGTGAAAAAAGCTGCTGAGTGTCCTCTCCTTATACAGAATCTAGTTTGCATTTCATTCTAGTAACAAAGCCATCTACACAACCAAATTCTTTTAAGACAAGTATAGGGTGTAAAAATGGTGGCCAAATGCATATGGCCTAAACAATGGTGTTTTATAGGCCGAAAGAAAAATGTTTGATACGAACGAATAATGTGCCCATGAACATGAAAGTTGCCATTTTAAACTGTACAACAGTTCCTAAAAGCACATGGAGCAGCACGAACGTACTAAACATCAAAAGAATAGGAACACAGCACAACTACTTACTTTTTTGCAGCACTCTCCGGATCTTTCTGTACTGCTCATGTTCTCTTAATTTGAGGTCCATCCACCGCTTCCTGAGCTGATCTTTCGATCGTCGTACCTCGAATTTCCGGTGCAGACTCCTGACCACTTTCGCCATGATCTTGGCCTTTTTGACATTGGGGTTGGGGTAAGGCCCATACTTTCCATCATAGTCGGCCTTCTTCAGGATGTCCACCATCTCCAACATCTCCCCAAAGGACATATTTGAGGCCTTAAATCTCCTTCTGGATCGGGACGTCTCCGGATCCGGGCTTTCCTCCTCCTCCTCCTCCTCCTCCTCCTCGTTGCGACAATTATCATAATCCTGCTGTGTATCCGCCATGTGCTCTTCCCCCACTGCGCCGAACGAAAAGGGGTGGGGAATAGACTAGAAAGAACGTCAGGGGCGGGCGGAGTTACACGCATGTGCAGTGTGTATAAAGTGTAACACGCGTGCGTCTTACGTATGATCTGTGAGCGGAGGAAGGAGCATCAGAGGCACTGATCATGATAACGAAGGTAGGATCTAAACTTGGGCCTATACTGCTTCGAAATGGAAGCCTATATTGTAACAAGATTAGGGGAGTTTGGCCTGACATTAGGGTTTGTCTTGTGTTGTGTCTTGCAGAGAAAATGGATGGCTTCAACGACCACAATTTCCTCCCCCTGTTCATAGACAAGTACAGGGAGCTGCCCTGTCTGTGGCAGGTGAGACATCCCCATTATAATAATAAACAAAAGAGGCAGGCAGCGCTGGAGACACTGCTGGAGTTGGTGAAGCCGGTGGTCCCCACAGCAACCATCCCCTATTTAAATACCAAAATTGGTGGCCTGAGGAGCACTTATCTTAGGGAGCGCAAGAAGGTCACGGATTCCCAGAGATCCGGAGCTGCAGCAGATGACGTTTATGTCCCCAGGCTGTGGTACTATGAGAGACTGCGATTTCTGTCAGACCACACTGAAGTCAGGGAATCCCTCGCCACTCTTCCTTCCACGCTTCCTTCCACTCCAGCTGAGGCTTCCGATGTCCAACCTGGGCCTTCCTGCCAGGAAGAAGTGGAGGAGCCCAGCTGGAGTCAGGTATAGCATTCTTCTACAGATTTCTGGTCAATAAATAAATTACGTTATTAGATGTTATTATTGATCACTAATTGGTGATTGCAAAAAGTGTTTTACATATCAATAGACAGTAGTGGGCACCCAAAATTGGGACAAGAATGAAAAATGCTGGGCTCAGAATGATAGTCTGTTATATTTGGTAACAGTCAATTTGCATCAGTCATGAGATGAAAATTGTGTGTGATTGATGAATAAAAAACTAAAACTATGTCCCTTTTTCATACACAGGAAGACCTCAGCAAGGAGGAGGCTGTGGAATGTGGCAGTCAGGAGGAGGTGTGGATTAGTGGCAGCCAGGAGGAGGCGGGGCTAAGTGTCAGCCAAGAGAAGCCTGGGACCAGTCGCAGCCTGACTGAATCACAGGTTCCTCCCCTCCGCCTTCCATACAAAAGGGCGAGGAAGATGACTCCCGTGCATGATTCTGCGCTCAGGCTGATTCAGGAGGCTTCTGCATTCCTCCGAGCCTTACCCACTCCTGAAGAGGCCTTTGCCTGCATGGCTGCCACAAAACTGCAGGGCATGCAGGAGGGTCAATGCAAGCTCTGTGAGCACCTTCTGTATAAAGTCCTAAGTAAGGGGGTGAGTGGGGAACTAACACCCAAGACCGACGTGATTGAGTTGGACCATCCTCCTCCTCCTCCTGCTGCCACAACTCCACCACCAGAGCCACCGCGTGGAAGGAAGTGTCGAAGGAAGACCTGAGAGTGATGGCCCTGGGTTCAGTCTGGTCTGACAAAAGCTGCAGTCTCTCGTATGACCACAGCCTGGGGACACAGATGTCATCTGCTGCTTTCCGGATCTCTGGGACTTCTGGACCAGACTGCACTCCCTTAGATAAGGACTCCTCAGGCCACCAATTTTGCTTGAAAATAATTGATGTCTGCCCTGGGGGTCCAAGGCTTCACCCATTTCTGCAGTTTCTCCAGCGTTGCCTCCCTCTTTGTTTAGTTGTGACCCCTTTTAATAAAAATTTTTTAGGGAAATTCTACTCTCCTGTGTGTGTTTTAATCCAAAAAGGACAGTTTGTTGGTGACGATTCAGGTACATTTCTAACATAAAATGTGAAATTAACAAGGGACACCAACACCAAACAATCTCCTACAGATTAAATAGAACAACATATCAATGGTGTTGTGGTAACTTGACACAAAAAAACACACACAAACATTTTCAGGAGTACAAATAAAAATCCAAAAAAAAATAACACCCTTTCCAAAAATACAAACACAAAAAAAGAATCTACATTAAAGCCAAACCAAAAAAAAAAAATACAACAAAATTATGTTGGCAGATGTGAGAAATCAAAATATATTGAGGGAATCCCGATAAATAGTAAATAAATAAGTTTGTGAGAAGTGTGTGTGAATATGAGCAGCAAAACTACTTAATTCTTGTCACATTATAAAGAAGAAGAGAGTGCGCTGTATTAAACAATTTTTAACATTGCAGCATGACGAAAGTGCTGTATCCATTGCGAAAGCTAAGTTTACCAGAACGAGCTGTTCCGTGTCGGAATTTCTTCTGAGCATGCGTGGCACTTTGTGCGTCGGAACAGGCCACACACGGTCGGAATTGACACGATCGGAATTTGTTGTCGGAAAATTTTATCTCCTGCTCTCCAACTTTGTGTGTCGGAAAATCCGATTGAAAATGTCCGATGGAGCCCACACACGGTCGGAATTTCCGACAACACGCTCCGATCGGACATTTTCCATCGGAAAATCCAACCATGTGTACGGGGCATTAGTCCTCACAGTTACTCTTGGTGGACGCTGGAACGGGTCCTGCTATGAAATATTATATCAAGAATTGTAATTACATGCCCCTGTTAAACAGGGGCAGAAAAATTGGGCCTTAGGTGGTGATGGTGGTGGAACAACACTGTAAAGCCTCACAAATACTTTTGTTGAACGCAGGAACAGGCCCTGCTGTGAAATATTAGCTCAAAAATTGTAATTACGTGCCCCTGTTAAACAGGGGCAGAAAAATTGGGCCTTAGGCGGTTGTGGTGGTGGTGGCACAACACTGTAAAGCCTCACAAATACTTTTGTTGAGCGCAGGAACAGGCCCTGCTGTGAAATATTAGATCAAAAATTGAAATTACACGCCCCTGTTAAACGGGCAGAAAAATTAGACCTTAGGCAGTGATGGTGGTGGTGATGCCACAACACTGCAATCCCTCACAGATACTCTTGTTGAGTGCAGGAACGAGCCCTACTGTTAAATATTTTATCAAAAATTGTAATTACACGCCCCTGTTTAACAGGGGCAGGAAAATTGGGCCTTAGGCTGTGGTGGTGGTGCCAAAACACTGCAACCCCTCACAGATGCTGTTGTTGAGCACAGGAACGAGCCCTGCTGTTAAATATTTGATCAAAAATTGTAATTACGCGCCCCTGTTAGACAGGGGCAGAAAAATTGGGCCTTAGGTAGTGGTGGTGGTGCCCTGAACAGAAAATATTCTTAGATGCTATCATCATGAAAATTGAGGAGGAATAGGATAGTCACTCAGCATAACAGGATAGTCACTCAGCATATGCAGTATTCAAGGGATCCCACATCCATAGAAAAATCAATCGGTTACGTCAGCATCAGGTGCTTGGTAGCTGGTGATCCAAGACTGATTCATTTTTATGAATGTGAGCCGATCAACAGAGTCTTTGGACAGGAGCACTCTGTGATCGGTTACAAAGCCTCCAGCAGCACTGAATGTGCGTTCAGAAAGATCGCTGGATGTAGGACAGGCCAGTAGCTCAATTGCATACTGAGCAAGCTCTGGCCAGTGGTCCATCCCCAAGACCCAGTAACCCAGTGGATGTTCTGGTGGAAAGGTCTCCAAGTCTGATCTTGACCCTAGATATTCATGCACCATGGAATTCAGATGCTGGCGATGGTTGCTGGAATTGATCAGACCTGGGCGCTGAGGACTGAAGAATTGCCTGAAGGCATCAGTCAGCCACCTTCTCCACCACTCTTTCTGTGACTGAACAAAGCCTCAGCAACACGTTGTCCAGCACCAGGAAATTGTAACCTCCCAGGCTCTGGAAACACATTGCACAAACCTTTCTGCAAGGCCTCCCGAAGATGTTTCATTCTCTGCTCCCCCTGTGAAGGCTGGATAAGTTCTGCAACCTTACCCTTGTAACGTAGATCAAGAAGGTTTGCCAGCCAGTAATGATCCCTCTTCTTGATACCATGAATCCTAGGGTCCTTTCACAGGCTTTGCAGGATCAGGAAGGCCATGCAGCATAGGTTTGCAGAGGCATTCGATCCTGAGTCCTCTGGGTCACTAAGGATCACATGATCCTCAACCACCTCCTCCCAGCCACATACAACTCCATGTGTTTCTGTGGACTGCAAATGATCCCTTGAAGACTGCTACTGATGTTGAGTGTTATCCTCCATCGCCATGCTGACACAATCCTCCTCCTCCTTCTCCTCCTCTTCTTCTTCCTGTGTGATTGGTGGGCCTGCAGGAATACTAGTATCTGGATAAAGGGGGCCTTGAGGGGTAAGGAACTTTTCCTCTTCCTCCCGCTGTTCTCCCTCAAGTGCCCTGTCCATTATTCCACAAAGCGTGTGCTCCAACCGGAAGACAAGAGGGACAGTATCACTGATGCATGCACTGTCACTGCTCACCATCCTCATGGCCTCCTCAAATGGTGACAGGACAGTGCATGCATCCTTGATCAGTAGCCACTGGCGTGGCAAAAAAAAGCCAAGCTCCCCTGACCCTGTCCTGGTGCCATACTCACACAGTTACTCATTGATGGCCCTCTGCTGCATGTGCAGCCGCTGCAGCATTGCCAACATTAAGTTCCACCTCGTGGGAATGTCACAAATGAGGCGGTTCTTGGGCAGGTTGCATTCTATTTGAATGTCAGCCAGCCGAGCACTGGCATTATATGACCAGCAGAAATGACCACAGACTTTCCTGGCCTGCCTCAGGAGATCCTGTAAGCCTGGGTACCTGCTCAAGATTAAGGATGCACCACCAAATTAAGGATGTGAGCCAAACAGGAAACATGGGTCAAGTGTCCCTGTCGGAGGGCGGAGAGAAGGTTGGTGCCATTGTCGCATACAACCATTCCTGGCTGAAGCTGGCGTGTTACCCAGTGCACTGTGAAAGAAAGGTAACGTCCCTGTTCATGCCTGCTGGACCATGAGTCAGAAGTAATATGCACCTTACTGCTGACCGCCCTGTCCAACGAGGCCAAGACATTGCCTTCAACATGCTGGTAGAGAGCTGGAATGACCTTCCGTGAAAAGAAATGGTGTTTGGGAACCTGCCACTGAGGTACCGCACATTCCACAAACTCACGAAATGGAGCAGAGTCTACCAGCTGAAAAGGCTGCAGTTGCAGTGCTAGCAATTTGGCTAAGCTAGCATTCAGACTCTGAGCATGTGGATGGTTGCAACTGAATTTCTTTTGATGGTTTAGCAACTGGGGTAGGGAAATTTGCCTGCTAAAATCAGATGGAGGTGTACTGATAGCAGATTGGCTGCAAGTACTTGGGACACCTATTGCTATACCTTCATTCCTTTCAGTGCAGGTTTCTGAGAGGACTGGAGGTATAGTGGGGTTGGAGAACCCAGCTGATGAGGAGCAAGGAGAGGTCCACCTTGTTCTTTGATGTGGGTCTTTTAAGTGCTGTTGCCAATGGACTGCATGGGAGGTCGTCATATGTCTGGTCAAGCATGTGGTGCCCAAGTGGCTGCTGTTTTTGCCACACTTCAGACATATGTTGCAAACAGCAACAGTGCAATCTGCTGCACACGTGTCAAAAAAGGCCCACACCAAAGAACTTTTCAAAATATGTGGGGAGTCAGCAGCGCCCTGCACCTGCTTAGCTCTGCAGTGTGATGCAATAGGGTGGCTGCCCTTAAACTGCCCCCTGGAGGGCATGCAACCTCATTGGAGATGTGCCTCCTCCTCCTCCTCTCTTCTATCAGGCACCCATGTAAAGTCAGTGACCTCATCATCCCCTCCCTCCTCGTCACTGCAGCAAACTTGGCAGTATGCTGCAGCTGGGAGAACATGACTACCAGTTTCTTGACCTTCTTGGGCACCCCCTCTCTCTAGGCTCACGTTACTCCCTTCCTCACCCTGCAACATGTACCCGACACTGTGGTCGAATAGTTCTGGGGACACCTCCGTGCATGATGGTGGGGCTAGGGAATAAGTGACTGTAGACATGGAGCCGATGGAATAGGCCGCTTTGGCAGCTGCATTGGCAGGCAAACTACTCTGAGCCTGGGTGACAGAGAATGAGGAGGATGAGGATTGCTTTGTTATCCATTCCACCAACTCTTCTGCATGTTGTGGCTCAATAACACGGCCAGCTGCAGGAAAAAAGGACAAGCGTGCCTCACAGCCACATGCTGAGGATGCACCATGTCCATGACCAGCACTGTCGACTGTAGACATAGAGCATGTTTGCCCTCTTTTAGTGGCCTGTGAGCGTCTGCCTCTCCTTGGTGGCCTTCCGGACATGCTGTAATTTTTGTTTAGTAAAAGAACACTACACTGTATTGTGTACTGTGTACACCATCCAGGAAGTAGTAGCAACTGCACTAGGGGTGCACGGTACTGTGTACACCAACAGAAGTGTAATAACAACTATGGGTGTACAGTATGTATTGTGTACTGTATACACCACCAGAAAAGTAGTAGCACTAGCAACTGCACTACGGGTGCACCAACAGAAGTTTGATAACAACTATGGGTGCACTGTATATTTTGTGTACACAACCAGGAAAGCAGTAGCAACTGCACTAGGGGTGCACGGTACTGTGTACACCAACAGAAGTTTAATAACAACTATGGGTGCACTGTATGTATTGTGTACACCACCGGAAAAGTAGTAGCAACTGCACTATGGGTGCACGGTACTGTGTACACAAACAAAAGTTTAATAACAACTATGGGTGCACTGTATGTATTGTGTACACCACGAGGAAAGCAGTAGCAACTGCACTAGGGGTGCACGGTACCGTGTACACCAACAGAAGTGTAATAACAACTATGGGTGTACTGTATTAACCACCAGAAAAGTATGAGCAACTGCACTATGGTTGCACAGCACTGTATACTGTGTACAGTATTAAATACACTGCAGCTAACTGAATAATTTGCCTGCCTGCTCAATCTAAATGAGACTCTCTCTCCATCCATGCCAACAACACACTACACGAGGCTGATGTGCAGGTGGCCTTATATAGTGTGGGGCGTGGACTTAATCCCCCTGAGCCATGATTGGCAAAAGGCACCCTGAATTTGGCCAATTATGGCTCTCTTAGCTGAGGGCACTGTGATTGGCCAAAGCATGCAGGTCATGGTGCATGCTCTGGCCAATCATCATACAGCAATGCACTACGCTCCCGCAGTGTATTATGGGCCATTACGTGCCGCTTGAATTTGGCGCAAACGGCCTATAATGTTCGGTTTTCATTGAACGGGTGAACAGCCAATGTTCGAATCAAACTCATGTTCAACCTGAACAGAAAGCTCATCCCTAGTCTTCAATAGGCGAGGTTAGTATTTTGCCTTGGAGAATTATGAAAGCACTAGGAGTGTGGGGGAGCACCATCTTGAAGGTAAGGTCGAAGTTCTCTCAAGAAGTAAGTTGGCCTTGGGGAGGGGGAATGAGGATTCAGTGAAATTTAGGTCCATGGGCTGACCAAAATTGGGCAATTCGAGAGTTAGGACAGTACCTCACCTCATATGTTCGTGCCATCCAACAGTGGCCTTTGGCTGAATAGAGTAGTACTATTCAGTAACTTAGTAACGGCCTACAGGTGTAAAATGTTTAGATTATATACCGGTAGTGTTAGCCTTGGGATTGTTAGGTAATTGTCTATGTCCACAGTTTAGAGGGCTGTCCAACATGGAGTTCCCCTGCGTTGGCACATTGTGCATCAGGGTGGTGATCAGAGAAAGGAGTAAGCTCCATATGGGATGGACCCCCCCTTTACAGATATATGCATCAAGTGAAAACTTATTGATAAAAAGGAGAGAAAAGAAAAAAAAAACAACAGAAAGAACCAAAAACAAAGTTTGATGTAACTGGGTGTAAACCTTATGTACACCAGTACCATAGACTCGTTCTATAATGGTGGCACATCTCCTTTGGTCCTAAATAAGAAACCTGAGTATAGAGGGAGGGAAGGAAGAAAAGGGGTGGTGGATAGGGAGTGGGAGGGAGGGAAATGGTAGGAGGGGGGCAGAAAGTAGAGGGTCCCAGGAGGTTTTGTTCAAAATGGGGGAGGGCCAAGCTTAGGTTAGGGGAGATCTGTCCAATGTTATCGTGCACAAGCTGATCTCAAGCTGGAGCTGGGGTAAGGGCACAGCTGAACCATAGGGTGGCCCCTGATCGGTCAGTCGCTGTCCCATTTGTGTTGGATTCGGCTTGCTGGCATGCGGTAGGGGTAGAATACATTGGTTTCTGTAAGAGTCTGTAGAGCAGGATCATCTCTCCAGAAGGATTACTTTGCTGGTGGGCCTGTATGCTGGGAGGATATGCATGGTCCTCAGGGAGCTTTGCAGATCTGAAGAAGCGGCAATGTCTGTCCATAAATGGTTGGGTAGATCCATGAAGCAAGCTGGATAGGCCAGTTCAGGTCAAGTTTGAGATGGAGGTGAGCTTGTCAACCTTCCCTGGATTAGCGGAAAGGGAGGTAAGGACGGGGGGTATCTGAAAAGGATGGCAGCTCTGAGTAGCATCTTTGCTGTCATCGTAAGCATGTAAGGATGTCATTCAGACCTGTCTGGCCTGGCCCGCCTATGAGCGGGGGACGCTGTCGGGCTATGGTGATCTCTATCTCTCTGTTCCCTTTGAGGAAGTAGTCTTGGGGAAGAGGATCTGCGCCGTCTGATGTGAAAATCATCTCTTACCAGCATGGCATCCATGGAATTGGTTCAATGGAGATGAGGAGTGCGGAAAGCACTATACCAATCTGGGAGCTCGAAGAGTGGTCTTTGTAGTGTGTTGCAGAACCCTCTGAGATCTTCCGGAACTCTCAGATTGGCAGTGCGTCCAGCTATTGATACGGAAAGACAGAAGGGGAATTTCCAGCGGAATTGGATTGCTTCAGACCGTAGCAGATCGAGTAGCGGGCGTAAGTCTCAGCTGTTTTGTAGGGTTATGGGGGACAGGTCCTGGAATATCTTGATCTCTGCTCCCTGGTATAGCAAACTGCGACTGTCCCTGGCTCTTCTCAGGATGTCTTCCTTTAATTTGAAATTCACAAAGCAGCATACCACATCCCTGGGAGGATCCGTATCTCTGCCCCTGGGTTTAAGTGCTCTGTGTAGATGTTCTCATTCAATGGGGGTCTCAGGGGGTCTGCCTTGCAGATCATTGAAGATCTGAACTGTGGCTTGCACAAGGTGATTCTGTTCTACGGATTCAGGCATGCCTCTTACCTGCAAGTTATGGCGCGTCCACGGTTATCCAAGTCCTCCATGTGCCTATGTAAGTCTCTGAGTTGACTGTTGTAGGCCTGTGAGGAGTGCTGCAGATGCTGTATGACAGTGTCATGGCGGGCTGTTGTGTCTTCAAGGTCATCGATCCACATGTTCACCGATTGTATACCTCTAAGATCTGTTATTGCAGCTGCAAAAGATTCCTTTATGTCCGCTGCTACTGATTTGAGGTCATTCATATTAAGTGGGTGAGTGGCTAAGGGGCTCTCCGTGCGCTGAGAACTTCTCCTTGCAGTCAGGCTTAGGCTGGAGGAGCGTGTCCCTGTGTCGGCCAGAGTTGGAGCCGCGGCCTTGCGTGATTGGGTCCTGAATATTTAAGGAATGCTGCGCCCAAAATTGAGAGTCCATACCTCTCTGGGATTGGGACCGGGATTGAGATGTTTTTTCTTTTGGTTTCACTATGTTAGCTGTACTTTAATGATATTGGGAGCCTGATCCCCAATCAGGCTGCCAAGGAGATATGGGCGTTTAATACTTTTGTGTATTTTTCTTTGACTAATTGCTTTATCCTTGTTGTTACTGGAGCATTCTGCTTCCCCTTCTTGTTTTGTCCCTGTTGGCGCCAGCGCGGAGCTCTCCACCAGTACTCTCCCGCGGCGGCCTGGTGAGATCCCTGGCGGAGAAGTCGGTCTCAATACGGGGCCGCCTCCTTCTCTTGCACTGCCTCCGGCGGGGATCACTTCCCTGGTTTTGCCGGCGATGCACATGCGTGCGCGCGATTTAGTTGCGCGCGCACCATGTGGGATCTCTGACCCCGTGACATCATGTGCCGGCGTCCTCCCCGTGCATGGGTCAGGGTCGCACGGTCGGGAGCTACAAATAACAGGCCTGCCTGTTCATTGATGATTCTGATATTCGGTCCCCGGGATTACGTGCCGTAGCCAGCTCATTGTAAGTCCTTCAGCCTCACTATTACCACGTTGCAGTCCCTTAATTTTAGGCACTGATATACCTTATACCGCTTCTTTTCTCTATAGGTACTCTGGGCATAGGTGGAATGGCCCTATCCTGCCTCCACTATGTGCCTATAGTCCTTTATGTTATCGCTCTTGGCTATGGACATGCACCGGCTCCATCAACGATGCCTCCCCCGGGAACCCTTACAACTTTTACAATAGTACTAGGTATTACTATGCCTCTTAATCACTTCTTATCTCACACTCCTCCCTATCTTCATCCTCTCTCCCTCCCCCCTCCCCCTTCCCTTCCTCCTCCTTGCCCCTTTGTCCTTATCCCCCATTGTTTCCCCATTCCATCCTCTTTTTTCCCCCCTCCTACCCATTCACCCACCGTCATGTCCAGCTTTCCCCTTCACCTTCCCCTCCATGCAATCCCTGTCCTGCATCTGTTCACCCACTCTTTTCCACCCTATACACTTTATTATGTTGTAGCCTTCACCACTCATCTTTCCTTGATCACTATATTTCTCACCTCTCTCACTATTTCTCCCTTTTCTTCACCATGCCTACCACATTACCACTTATTCACAATTGTCACTTGTTTATTCTCAGCAGTTCTTTTTTTATTGTTAGACACCCCACTTACTCACTATTTTTAGGTTGGCCATCCCAATATACCCAATTGATTCATTGATTACCCTGATCTATTTTCATTATCTCTGTAGCTCCCCCAGGTCGCTGCGGGGGATCATCTTTGGTGATATGAGCCCTGCGGTTGGGGCCTGCTGGGACATGGGTAAGCAGCTATGCTCCTTTCCCCTTTTTAGCCTTGTCAATATTATATTTACTCTTGATGCTGTATTTTAAAGCTTTTCAGCAACCTTAACATGCATAATTTTATAATTTTATTATTTGTTAGGTTAGACTGTGTAGTCAGAAACATAATCTACAGATTCCCTCCTGATGAAGCGGCCAGTATCACAACAGAACATGATATCTGTGATTAATCGCCTTACTGTATAATCTTCCCCCTTTGGGGTCAATGATTTCACTGTTGTTACCATGTTGTATTGTATAACTGATGATTTGTTTTCTGCATCAATAAATCAAGTTTTTATTTTTATAATTCTTATTTGGTATATTACTTATATTGTGACACGTTTTACTGTACCGGAATAGTCCAAACGCCCATATCTCCTTGGCAGCCTGATTGGGGATCAGGCTCCCAATATCCTTAAAGTATAGATTCCTGGATGATGGTACAAGTCCCTAATATTGTTTATCTTACCAACACACCACAGAGGCCACCGTCTGTTTATGACCATGTTAGCTGTGGTGAAAGGCTCCGATAGACAGCTTGCAGGACCTCTTTTGAGAAGAGCGAGCAGATCAGGCAGCCATTTCATGTTGGCAAAAGATGTATACAATCAGCGCAAAACATAAACAAACTGAATTTACTTGCAGGCTGAACACTTAAGGGTTAACACCAAGCCCAAATAACATAATAAACAAAGTAAAGTGCAGCGCAAAAACTTGAAATGAAATGAACAGAAAAAGTCCCCTGCTGACGAAGTCCATTGGACGTAACGCCGCGTACGGGGGCGGAGTCTCACGTCACCCGCTGTCATCTCTTTCACAGCTGTTCGGACGCGAACAGTCTGTTCCATCTCCGTTTGTCGGTGTCCTGTGTTTTTTACATAGCGCTTCCTATATGCGCTCTTTTATGGATTGTACCACGATTTATAAATAAATTCACACTTAGCTATATGGAACGCTCTTAGATGTCCCTTCTTTTTCTTCCTGCTTTACCGCACAATTGGAGTTACCCTATCACCTGCTGCATTGGATGATTAGCTGTCGGATACATTTTCCAATCTTCAGATCAGCTGTCCCGGACCTCTCCAGCATTGGTGTTACCCTATCACCTGCTGCATTGGATGATTAGCTGTCGGATACATTTTCCAATCTTCAGATCAGCTGTCCCGGACCTCTCCAGCATTGGTGGTAATTATGCCTCTTTTGATCTTCTTTCTGGTAAGCAGTTTATTTGCTCAGTTACGCTGAAGAATTCGGGTGTCTTATATCAAGAAGAATTTAGACAGAGGAGGATACATTTGTATGTCTTTTATGGGACTTTTTCTGTTCATTTCATTTCAAGTTTTTGCGCTGCACTTTACTTTGTTTATTAAGCCATTTCATGTTGGCACCCCATTTTTTAAAAATGTTGCTATTAAAAAAACAGATCTAGGTAAATTGCTGCAGTCTCCCACATAAGACAGCCTTAAATCCAGCTAGCATTGGTTAGTCATCTGTTATAATCCACAGCACTTCCTGTTCTGAAAAGTTGTAGATCATGTGCAGACAAAGTAAGTCCCAAGCCTATTTTATTATACAAAATGTCAGAAATGGTAAAACTTAGTAACATTGGTGTGTTTGACCCATTTATTGTAGCTTAAAGTGTTTGTTACCCCAACACTTCATATTCCCAATATGTGGCTGCTACATCATTTACTTGTATGAAAAAATATCCTACTCTCATTGTACTGCTTCCTTTATGGGAAATCTCTGATGTTCCTGCTAGTCCCCTTGCTTTCCAATTAGAAACTGACCACATTAAGCAGGAGAGCACACTGTGATCTATGCTGGGAACTCAGCCTTATCTCCTCCAATGATCAGACTTATCCTGACACGCCCCCCCGCTACGCAGACATTCACTGGCAAGCTCAATGTGCTGCTGCTTCTCTTCTCCTCAGCTCTTATGCAGCTGAGAACAGAAGGAACGCAATCATTTATAAAAAAGGGTAAAAGGGTATTTTATATATTTTTTTATGTCTATACAAAAATGTTTTGCCTTTCATTTCTATTTTAAACTGAATAGGTTGTTTTACAAGGTGATCGTTTACAATCACTTTAATCGTGAGCCCTTATTTCTAAGCCATATTGGCAAAATGTCTCGAGGCAAGTATATTGTGCTGTTTTTGGCAATTTGTATAATAATGGAAACTCCAAACCTGGGTTGTCTGTTTACAGTCTACATATTTGTAGAACTAAATGATTTAACAGGATTGGTAGCTTATTGTCACCCTCGAGCCTTTACTATTGCTATTGGTTGGGCTTTATGGGCTTGTGTCTTTTTTCTTTTCAACCCAAGTAATTTTGATTTATGGAAAAGAAGGTTATTAGACTGTGCAGAAGATTAGTGCTAGCTGCTACATAAGAAAGCTAAGAATTATATGTTGGACAGATAATTAAGATCCCGATTTTAGCTTGGGATTCTGCTTTAATGATTAAAAAAATATATATATAAATGTAGCAAGTCAGTAGCAAATACATTTACACTAGATCATCCAGCAAGGCTGAATCATGTGTTGTAAAAAATTCTAAATTATCTTCTGATGGAGAATCATTGCATTATTATATGTTTTTCTCTGCTAGCCAAATAACCCTTTGGCTTTATGGCAGCTACATTGTAATCAGGGTCAGTCCTATAAAATGGGGATAAATTGATTTTTTGACAAGTGTGCTTCAAATGTGTTTGAAGAATACAAGGAAAAGGGCAGGATGAACTACATTCTATACCAGTTGCAATTTTTTACAAATGCTTTTTATATGACCACAGAACAAACCACCGGAAAGCAGAAAAATTATTTGTTGCCTCAAGAATGAGCATCAGCAAATAAAGAATGGACTTGCACAGGAGTCAACTTATATTGAGCTGGTTCTCTTTATGTGGAGATTAACAAATATTTTGTGTTTTACACTATGAATGAGTAGTTAATTGCCTACATCCTAGGTATGGCCATATTTCTCAATTACATAATGAACTAAACAGCTCCCTGATATACATTTTTACTTTTAGCTAAGTTGAATATTACCCAAACAATTACATCTGCTTTAATTCTGTATATTTAAGCGTTAACAAAATTGTTGTATCTCCTCTAAATAGTCTATAATTTGTTTCCACCTCTAAAAAAAAGTTTAACTTGAGAATAATTTGAAAGTTGCACACATAATTTTCCAATACACAGCTGTTTTTTTCATATCTGTTATTAACTCAGCAACTGTAGGGGAGGCATTAGTAATCCAGTGCCTCATAATACGTCTTCAAGCTGTTAATAAACATTATTGAATTCACTGCTGATTAGATATCTGGCTATTCCTAGCACCCATTGCCTCCACCTGACCACAACTGAGCAGTACCATTGGGGGATTTTTTTGAATAAACATACCTGTAACCAAATTTAGATATCCATATACCTGCTCCAAAAAAAAGGAAAAATTGTGGTATAATGCCACAATCAATGTGCTAACGTAAGGCTTTATATTTTACATTTAGGACATATTGCTGCATTCATAAAGGAGGGATTTAATATGAAAGGAATATATGCTCTATGTATAATATTAAATTGAGTTTCTCTCTACCTCTTGTTTATAATGAATTTACAAACTACAGTATATGATATCCCTCCAATCATTTTCCAACAAAACTTTCATGCAGAAAATCAATACTCTAGTTTTTTTTAAAAACTATGTTTTCCACTAATTTAGAAAAAGTGTCATTTAAGGGATGATATATATCAGATATAGAGTTGTTGCCACTTAATAGCTACTTGTCCAGAAAACTGAACCTAAAAAGCTCAATTCCTGTCACTGAAGCAAGAGCCTCAATAACTAGATATCTGTAGATAATAGAGATAGTACTACCTCACAATAATAAATTCCATAGAATTCTCTTCAATTGACTGCAGTGATTAACAGTTACTATGATACAATTGACCTGCTGTAGTCAACTCTGTTTCTAGGTTTGAAAAGCTACACACTCTCTACTCTGTGGGAATGAAGTATTATCCTGAATTGGCAAGTGCTTTGAAACATAGGGAGACATTCTTTGTTTTTCCCTCACCTCTTTCAACACAACTATTGTATCCCTATAAAGAAGATTTGCTTCTAAACCCGGAGGCAGATTTCATATCTTAGTATGTAATAAAGCAGAGAATAATAAGTAAACCATATTGTAAACACTAATATTCAGAAGACCAAGACCACCTTTATTATTTGATGTTGATACCTCGTGTAGAGGGTGTCTAACTCTATAACCCGCGATCCCGCCAAGCTGGCCAGAACAATGTACACAGGCTTTCCAGCTTGAGTTAGGGAGAGCTGCCTGCCAGCAGCTCCAAAGGGGATTTTTCACCCCCCTCCTTCTTCCTGTTTTCACTGACTGAGTAATGTAAGGTGAGCTGACACACACAGAGCTGTGCATTTAGCAGCCTCTCTTGTGCCCCTATTGGCCGGAAGACTCCATTTTGTGTCCTGAGGTAAAAGTCAGTCAGCCATGAGAGAGTAAAGAGACCAGACCTGAGAGAGAGGTGCTGTCTCTCAGAGGTTCTCTCTGCGCAATTCCGGCCTCCGCCGCTAGTCAGGACGTCCAGCCATAAAAGCCTGCCTGTTCCAGGATGTTCGTTTGGGCCTTGATCACAGGATGAGGTGAGAGGGCATTTTGCCCATCTGCAGGGAACAGAAACATTGCACTACAGAAGGAGTTATTTGAACTCTGTATACAGAAATCGTTGCTGGTAGTCATCTTACTGACACTTGTAGTACCACAGGAATAAAGGATAGGGCTACCCATTTCTGGGACAATGTATACAGACATCATTGTCCTCTCACCTTGTTGAACAAAACCCTGCCTGTTTCACTTGATAATCTGGGCTGCTGACTTGAATAGGTGTGTAAAGTTGGGCCTGTGGTGTCAGGGGACAGTAGAGAGAGGCCTGACACAAAGGGAGTCATTCCTCTGCTCTCCTCCTGCCTGGACTCATAGAGCCAATCTGAGTAAAGGTAACCAATTCAATTTGAAGTGCCATATTGTGCTTTATTTACCATTAAAACGTGCCTCAGCTCTTGGGGACATTCTCAGATTTGGAGTCCCCTGAAAGCAGCTTGAATATAGGATTGATAGCTATATCAATCTTAAATCTCAGTTATTGATCTCTAGTTGATTACTTGACTATATACTGTCACTTGTGGAAAGTCCCCCAGTAAACAAACTTCCTGTTCACCACATTTGTGTCTCTTTTACTGTGTTTGTTAGGTATTCTGTTTGTTAGGTATGCCAGAGGGGCCGAGACAGTTCTTTGAGTTTGAAAGGCAGAGTAACGGACTGAACAAACTTAAGCAGCTCCTTCGGGGGTATTGCTACACTAGTCATAGTCTTTGTTATCACCTAGTGATCGACTCCTATCAAACAGTGTTTTGTATCATACGTGCAGATCAGTAACAGTTATATCATGGTAGCCTCCACCTACTCTACCAAAGAAAAAAAAAATTTTTTTCTGTCTGGGTTGCTATTGTAGAGTCCCCTCTCCCTTCCTATCCCTTTTTTCACACTATCCAAAGCTAGAAAAACATTCTAGAATTCTAGTTTGACATACATTTCAAAGTGTATTTAAAGCCATGTCAGATATTTTTTGGTCTTTTTTGTCCCCACCATTGAGATTCAGTCCTTTTATTTATTCTGACAACCATTGTGAAGTTAGAGAAAATTAAAGCTTTTCTGAACACAAATTTATGGAAATCTTCCTATGGAAACACATTTTCAGGAGATTCCCCTCTTTTTGAAGTAATTTTCTCTAATTACTGTTGTATTACATAACATGAAATTAAAGTGTAGCAGAGTATCCTTGTACTCACCATGCTCAGATGCAGCCACAGACTCCTTTTCCCACAACTCCCCGGGTTCCTGGGCACAGTCAGAAAAAATAATCACTCAGCAGCTCACAGAGGCCATGCATGATGAGGCAGAAGTGCTGGGCAAATAAGCTGCAGCCAAGTGAGAGGATCTCCATTGCATTTGGGCAGACAGACTAGAGTCTTAAAGTGATTATTAAGTCTCGTTTTTTCTCTAAAAATAATAAACATGCTATACTTACTTGCTCTGTGCAGTGGTTTTGCACAGAGCAGCCAAGATCCTTCTCTTCCCAGGTACCTCTTCTGTGCTCTTAGCCCCTCCCTTCTGCTGAGTGTCCCCACAGCAAGCAGCTTGCTATGGGAGCAGCCAAGCCGAGCTGCAGCTCTATGTGCCTATTCAGACACGGAGCTGTGGTTCGGCCCCACCCCCTCTCTCTCCCAATTATCTAGTGGACATCACTGGACAGAAATGGTAAGTATTAGGGAGGCCGAGGGGGGGGCTGCTGCACACAGAAGGCTTTTTATCTTAATGCATGGAACGCAATAAAATAAAAAACTTTCTGACTTTACAACCACTTTAAAGAAACTCAGCTTTTCCAGAGCATCCAGCTACTGTGGAGGGGGAACCTTCCCAATTGCTACCAGTAGCAATCCTTTGGATTGGTTCTTTAACTTTGGATACCTTTGTTCACCTGCATTACCAAAGCTACCCTGGACTTCACTGTGAGGGACACTGCCTATGAAGATAGCCATAAGTAGCTGTGTTCTGTACTGTTTTACTAAAAGTGGTTGTTCAGTCAGGGCAAATAAATATTAAGTCAGATACTGTAGCTGCTGACTCTTAATAAAAGGACACTTGCCTATCCAGGGATCCAGCACCATCCTCACCTAGGCTAATTCTTCACTAGCCTTTGGATTCCTGGAATTGGCATCCTAACTGTGGACAGCCAGCAATGCTGCTTTTGCCTTCACTGCCGGCTGCCCATTGTGCATGCATGAGCTGTGCTGCACTTTGTGAAAGGTCCCGCAGTCTTCTGGGACCTGTAACATGTCCCAGAAGACTGTTAATACAGAGGGGGGAGCAGAATCCTGAGCAGTGGAAGTGAGAGCGGGTACCTTTAAAAACAAGATACCTGCTCCCCACCCTCCCAATAAAAATGTGCCAAATGTTAAAGAGGAGGGGGGATGCCTTAAAGTGGCCCCTTTTGGAAGGAGTTCACTTTAAGTAGTGGTTCTTGGCTAGACTCCCTTTGTTATAGAGTCTCATAGAGACTATGCTATGTGGCCACATGAGACCATGACTGAGTCATCAGACATTGCTGTGAAGAGTTCAGATTTGCGCTGTTTTGTAAAAGATATTGTGTGTTAAAATAAAGTCTAATGTATCAAGAAAGAGTTGAACTTAAGATTGTCCTCATGGGATTGGGATATGGCACGTTTTGTTGTCAAAAGGTCAAGGTCATGGGGAATGGAGCTATATAACACTTCAACATCAATAGCAACTACAAGAGACTGAGGTGGGATATGCAATCCCTCTAAGTTTTGTTGTGCAATTAGGGTAGCAAATACCCATCCCCCCATTTTTAACCATACTCACACATATTAACCGCTTCAGCCCCGGAAGATTTTACCCCCTTCCTGACCAGAGCGTTTTTTGCTATTCGGCACTGCGTCGCTTTAACTGACAATTACGCGGTCGTGTGACGTGGCTCCCAAACAAAATTGATGTCCTTTTTTTCCCACAAATAGAGGTTTCTTTTGGTGGTAAAATAAGAGCGACAATTTTGAAAAAAATGCATTATTTTTTACATTTTGCTATAATAAATACCCCCAAAAAACATATAAAAAAACATTTTTTCCCTCAGTTTAGGCGGATCGTATTCTTCTACATATTTTTGGTAAAAAAAAATCACAATAAGCGTTTATTGATCCGTTTGCGCAAAAGTTATAGCGTTTACTAAATAGGGGACAGTTTTATGGCATTTTTATTAATATTTTTTTTTTTACTAGTAATGGCGGCAATCAGCGATTTTTATTGTGACTGCGATGTTATGGCGGACATGTCGGACATATTTGACACATTTTTGGGACCATTGTCATTTATACAGCGGTCAGTGCAATTAAAAATGCACTGATTACTGTGTAAATGACACTGGCAGTGAAGGGATTAACCACTAGGGGGCGGGGAGGGGTTAAGTGTGTCCTAGGGGAGTGATTCTAACTGTCAGGGAGATGGGCTGTGTGTGTCATTACTCTGATCACAGCTCCCGATGACAGGGAGTTGTGATCAGTGACACTTGTCACTAGACAGAACAGGGAGATGCTGTTTACATCAGCATCTCCCCGTTCGTCCTTTCCATGAGGCGATCGCGGGTTTCCCTGCGGCGACCTGACTCACGGAGCACCCGGCCGGCTCGCGCACGTGCCGCCGCCGGCGCACATGCAATGGCACGGCGGGGAATTCAAATGGACGTACAGGTACGCCCATTTGCCCAGCCGTGCCATTCTGCCGACGTACATTGGCGTGCGCTGGTCGGGAACCGTTTAATATTGAATTTATTTAAGTTTCAATATTTTTTGATGTTTCTCATATAATTTTTTTCTTTCAAAAATAGGAGCAATTGTGTTTTCTTTTTTTTTTTATCCGCAATGTTTCAGGGTAAAGAATGGGACACTCTTATGGCTGGTTTCTCAAAAGACTACAGCAAAAAATCACTTTCTCAATCTGAAATGTCTTCGTTGTTCTTTCAACTGGGCAAAATCATTGATAAAAAGGTTGCATATTTTTGGCATGCTGATAGCTTCGATAGATACATTAAAGAAGATATCAATCCTCTGGGATTACGGATCCAAATTTTTCCCATTGTAGATGAAGTTGATTCTTCTTTCAAAATAAAATGGGAGAAGAATCTACAACTATGTACTAAAACCATGATGACACTCCTAAGTGAGGAGTATAAAAAATGCATTGCTATTCTTGATAAAAATATTGACGCTATTTTTGCCAAACTGCTCCCTTTCAGGGATCTGCCCATCTTTAAAGAACATGAAGAAAAAAATAAAATGCACCTTAATCAGTTAACTCAAGAAAAACTGGCAATTAAAGACAAAAAAATTTGGCGAGATAAGAGAGCTTTCCAGGAAGGGAAAGCCTACAAATGGCATCAGACCAACTAAACACAACATCATCAAAAGGGAAATATGGGTCAAAAGTTGACTCAGGGTCAAATTCATCTTTAAACTCTTCTATTTCTTCTTCTTCTCAAAATAGATATAGAAATGGTAAACCACAAAAAAAAAACAAGAGGTCATCATCTGGCAAAGATCCATTATTAAACAAGAAAAGAATCACAGACTCCACTTCCACTCAACAATCACCTATCTTTTCATCCTTTGGTAAAGATAATCCACGTGGTGCTAACCAATCTTGCTCTAGAGGATCTTCTGGTGTTGGTTCCACTTCAACTACACACACTGGTGATTGTTTGCTTTCATCTACACTTGTAACTTTATCAAAAACATAAGGATTTTTTAGTTCACAAAATGGAGGACAGTCCTCCAGACTCTTAGATTTACAATCTATTCCCACAGCAGATTTTTCTCCCAACTCTGACACTTCAAACATCATCAATCTTTCAAATTACTCACTCACCCAAGCTGGAAAAGACCTTCTGTGTAAAGGCCTTAGTTTCTGTCCAGATGCTGGCCTGGACACCTTTGAAATAATTAAAGATTTGAATCTTTTTTCTCGAAACCTTCACTATAAAAGTCTTTTTTCTAAAGTCTTTGAGTATCCATTTCTAAAATGGATACTCAAAAATCAGATGAGTCCCTCCATGATCTTCTGACTCTTCTCGAAGAACAGGATTCTAGTGATCTTATTGACTCGTTTGATATTGAGACTCTTTTGGAGGAACATATCTCGAAAGAACCTCCTCCTCCACTAGATACACACATTTAAAAAAAGTCTGATAAATTTTCCTCATTTGCAGGCAATCCCAACCTTGCTGCTTTCATAACATCCACCACGGCAGAGATTTGAAAATTAAAGCCATATGTATCTTGCAGTAACCTTACCAATGACGAATAGTGGGCTTTAGAATCCCTAAAAAAAGGAACACTCTTTAACTATCAAACCATCCGATAAGGGTGGAAACATGGTCATTACAAGTAATGAACAATGTGTCAAAAGATTGTCACAAACAAATCCTGGTACAAGCCCATCTCAAAAGGTACCATTGAGAAGTTCAATGACGCCTTCTATGATCTAGTGGATGGAGAATTCTATAATGGGGCTATTGACAGGGACGTCTTACCCCTGTATCCCTACCCTATATTGTCTCCCTAAAATACACAAAGATTCAAAGAATCCCCCAGGCCATCCCATCATTTCAGGGAACGGTTCCATAACTGAAAATTTAGTTCAATTTATTGACAGTTATCGCAGACCTTTTGTCACTGATTTATCTTCGTACATCAAAGATACTATCCATTTATTACAAAACTTATCTATTTTGTAGTAGTATTCCTGCCTAACCATTCTGCCCAAAACTATTATGTTAAACTAAGAAACATTCCCAGAGACATACTCAAGGGCATTTTACTACTTGCATTGGCTCACAATTGAACAGTTTCTGGTACTCGGAAATCAAACATTTTGTTAATTATTCACCACAGAGAGCATTAGAGAGAGAGATAGAGAGCACATTCCATCAATTGGTAATATAACAGTTAAGTCCAACTGTAAAGTCAGAATATATTGGTTGGATTGAATCTACAAGCAGGCTTGGGAACACTTTTCATCTAGTTTTCTTACAAACAAACCGTTGCTCAGCTGGCAAATGAATGCATTAATAAAACAATAGCAAAAAGTTTATTCTGGTGTTTTATTAATATTTAGTAGAAATGTGCAAACTTCAGTAATTTCCCTATTTAAGCTATTTTTTTAAAATAAAACTTTTTGTATCAACAATATATAATTTCATACTCTAACAAATATATACACACTGGTACTAAAATGTTAGTCCTTGCTTAAATATTTAAATGTATTCAGCATAGATAGAATTAATTATGGCTCGTGTATCTGTACTGTAATTTCATTGCTTATGCATGTCAAGACAATCGCCATGTAGTTCCATGTGATAAAAGGGATTGTGATAAGTGAATCCATTTATCAGTACATTACATATTGCAAATGTACGTATCATGCAGAGCATCTTTATGACACAGTGTGCTCCAATAATTCTGCATCATATTATCACAATTGTCAACTTTAGACACAGATCATTTTACATACAAATTTATGATTAAGGCTGCTTTTAAAACATATAGTGTTACTCTTTTGTTCTTTTTTTACTATGACTTTTCATTTTCATTAATGGACCTACTTTATGTCTTCATAACAGAGTCATTATGGTCAGTAGGTGTTATCATTTTTAGATAATAGCATAAATATTCTGCAGTCATATTTCTTCACCTGCTTTCATTAATAATGGTCAGTGAGAAATAGATTCACTTACTACAGAAACACTTTATCAGGTGGTCCTTCATAATAAACTGGGTTTAATATCTTAGAGTCAATGCATTTGGTTATCAACCCCTATTTTTTTAAAAAAAGTAAAACTATGTACTTCATTTAAAAAACAAGTAAAACAGTTGCATGTGATATCAAATGAGACCACTTTCAAGTTTGTGCACTTTCAATTTTTTAAGCTTTGGATAAAATAGCAAATGGGTAGAACCCCTGTTTTTTATATTTTGATGTTGGTTTCATTTTGGGGAGAATATGTATTTATTTGCTGTCTTACAGCAGGAAGTAAAAGAATATCTAGCCTCAGTGAAAGGGAAATTGTTGTCACAGAAACACATTTCTAATTAGAATATTTTCTCTCCATTCCTGTTTCCTGAAAACTGGACCAATCAAAACAACTATTGGGTTTCTTTGGAAGCTCTGTTTGAATAGATTTCTTTTGAGGGTATTAATGGTTTATTGGGGAGGGGGGCTGGTGACTCCTTGTTTTATTTATGGTAGGCTTGGAATAGTCCAGTTTTCTCACATGGGGGGAGCACAATGAACAGGGGGGCTGAATTATTGTCCCTTAAGTCACTGTACCTTTTAATTTTGATTTTGAATATGGCACCTCTAATGGCATTTTGATTTTGAAGGGGTATAATACTGTACCAATTATCTTTATTTCCAAGTGAAGGTGTTTTTTTTCATCCAAACTATTGAGTCACAATAAAACCTCCATTCCGTGACTATTCATGCAGAGACTTTGATTTGAATAGGGAGTCCTTTGCATGTCCCTGAGTCCTGCAAAGAGCTGTGATGTAGAACTGTAGGTGGGGACTTTTTAGTTTCTGGACAGCAACAAACCATTGCATTTAAATATACTTATATATACTTATATGCACTACCATTTTCTTTGTGGTTGATTTCAGCCTTTTCCTATAAGTAAATAAGCACACACAGTTCTTGATATACGGTTTAATAAAATCCTAAATAAAGGTTACATTTTAATCCAGTAGCTATTGGTGCATAGGGAGACACACCCTTGTCCTGTAGTAATAAATAATGGCCACATTGCAGAAAAACTGTGTAAGGGATAGTGAAGGCTTCTGTTAGTTGATTCAATTCTTTTAGATGACAAACAATCTTCAGTGAACGTCCCCATGCTCATGCATGTTCTCATGGGTGAACATATATCTTCAGATGTGTATCAAGCATGGAGCTTGCACAATTCAGAAACATGAAATGGTTACTATTTTAAAATGAACCTGCACTTTTCTTCTTCAGGAAAAAGTAATGGGTTTAAATAAAAGCTCCCCCATACATACGCACAAACATGCGTACAACCCTATTTTCTCACTATGCAGGGCTGGGTACTTAAAAATACAAATGCTAGGTTGAAGCATCATGACTTAGATGCGGGGGGTGGAGAGCCCCAAACCCTGTGTAATCTCTGACTTAAACCAATAAGAACACTTTTGGGCTTTTTCCCACGGCTCCATTGGGTGATCTGATCAGTGTGAAAATATGAAGAAGGTAAGCAATAGTAGGAGGCAGGCTATCAAGTGAACCACACACAGAATGGCTCTACTACCTGTTGGCTTTAAAAGAATAATGATTTTCAAAAAAATATACAAAGTAAACTAATCTGCAGTCAAATTGACCCTAGTCAGACCTTAGGCTGAAAAAAGTACAATCTTTCTGAAGGGGTTAATTTAGATTTTTGTGCTTACTTTTTGAAAGCCAACCCATTTATCTAATAGTATAACCTTCATTAGAATCACTCTCACATCTTCTTCTGGCTACTACAGTGGATATGCAGTACAGTACCTCAGAGAAAAAAACTATTGTGTCATGTAACCCTCCTTATATCTCAACTAGCACTTGTTTAGCTAGTAAATTGAGAACTATTGTATTGTCAGTTGGCTGGCTGCAGGTATTCTGTTA
Organism: Aquarana catesbeiana; assembly: GCF_042186555.1. Lineage (NCBI taxonomy): Eukaryota > Metazoa > Chordata > Amphibia > Anura > Ranidae > Aquarana > Aquarana catesbeiana. Next base: position 427,519,195 of record NC_133324.1, on the reverse strand, counting down.
TCTGAAGGACATTTATATTCAAGGCAGATGGCTCAGCAGCTCATCCACAATAAACTATTTCTGATTAAATCTGTTGCATGTCTCTTGAAATATTAAACTGATAGACACTTTAATACAATAAAAGATATGATCATGGTTCATCCTTTACTTAAGTCTTTAAATTCATTTCAGCTGGATGTGTCCAACATATGCTGTGATGGAAAATGACAAGCTATTAGCATTTTTTGAACATTCCATCCATGACAATGGACTTACAGCTGCAACAAGCTGCTTACAGGGAAATTATCAGTGATAACAGTAAATATTTAATAGAGTGTGTTATAGCCATGCATATGCGAAAGTGGCTTTTATCACATATTGTTTAGTGTTATAAAAATCATATTTTTATAGGGATAACATAGTACAGTTTTTCATATTTGATACAGCTGTCTGTATATTCTGAGTTGGAATACAGATAATGATGAATACAGAACAACTATAGAGAATATTTTTGATATCTTTTGAATCATAAGATATTTAGAAATGTTTGTTACTCCAAAGGCCAAACATTAAGTCCCTGCAAAGGTGTCTTCAAAGGTACAAAAAAAGGAGGTAGAACGTAGGGCAGGACTTTGAGTGAGGCACACAGAAGCAGTAGATATGGGCAAAAGACAAATTTAATTGTAAAGAGTTAATACATTTCCACATGGCATTACACAAGGTCAATATAAATACTTAATATTGTATCACAATAAGCGATCCAACATGGACTCGTTTGCAAATATGTAATAAATGGAAAGCACGATGGCGTATAACATATAATATACAAAGATACCAATGTTTACAGAGTATAGAGGAGAAGAACACAAGAGCACAAATAAAATGGAACGTCCTGCCTTGGCCTCCCCTTGATTTTGGGCTTCCCATTCTGTCTTTCCTCATTCTTCTCCTGGTTGATACTCACCTATGGCGTCCCTGCCTCATTCACCTTTTTAGCAGGTAATTATCTTTGTTCACTTTTCACACAGTCCCTTTCTCCTTCTTTTTCTTCATCTTTCCTGGCTCACTTACAATATTTTTGTTAATTATCACCTTTTGATTCACTTTGTTTTTCACAGACCCTCCCTCGCAATTGGGGCAGCCTGTCCCATCTTCATCTTCTTCTCCCTCTCATCACCATCACTCCCATATGTGACCCACCTGGGGTGTTGCTTTGGGCTGGTTGTGTGTCACCAGGAAGGGCCCCCTCGGCTCCAGGGGAGGTATTACTGGCCGACCTGGCTTTCTTGGCGGTGTTGCCATCGCGCATACATGCATGTAAGTTGGTGGGTCAGGTGTATATATGTGATGGGACATGTTTTACATTTGCCCACCTCTTTTTCTGAACTTTTTCCAAATGTGGTCTTTTCATATTCATAGGTGACCCCTTGAGGTCTTCCTCCTGAAGAGTGACATAAAGGTCCCGAAACGCGTAGAGCTTACAACTACCGAAAGGTGTACCTAACCATTAACTATGTATGGATGTTCCATTTTATTTGTGCTCTTGTGTTCTTCTCCTCTATACTCTGTAAACATTGGTATCTTTGTATATTATATGTTATACGCCATTGTGCTTTCCATTTATTACATATTTTCAAACGAGTCCATATTGACCTTGTGTAATGCCATGTGGAAATGTATTAACTCTTTACAATTAAATTTGTCTTTTGCCCATATCTACCGCTTCCGTGTGCCTCACTCAAAGTCCCGCCCTACGTTCTACCCCTTCCCTTTTTTTGTACCAAAATCGGGATGGAGGAGGGGAGTTGAACAACCCCATAAATCCTCATTTAAAGTCCCAACAAACATTTCTCCTTGAATCATGTCCTCAAAGGTGTCAAATGGATCTACCTTCCTTTTCTTGCAGTCAAAAATCTAATATGAAAAATTGTTTTAAAGGAGAACTCTGAAATGTAATACAGTTGGTAAGCTGTGCTTCTTAAAGTGTATTTCCACTTTTGCAGATAACATCAACTTTTTATCTGTTACAGGCATACCCCACTTTTAAGTACACAATGGGGTTTATTTACTAAAGCTGGAAAGTGCAAAATCAGGCTCACTTCTGCATAGAAACCAATGAGCTTCTAACCCCAGCTTGTTCAATTAAGCTTTGGTAATAAAACCTGGAAGCTCTTTGGTTTCTATGCAGAAGTGAGCCTGATTT